>NW_015150797.1:289038-297807 GCF_000732505.1 Cyprinodon variegatus
AAATCATTTAGCAATGTTATAATAAGTCCAGGCAGAGCTGCACATAAAATATGGTCTCAAATCTTTTCAATAATTATCGATATCGATCAATATGCATTTTTTTTTATCAATAAGATTTTTTTCTATATCGCCCAGCCCTAATCAGAATACTATGTTACTCTTAACTGCACTAAGAATATTTAAATATACTGAACTATTTGTTTGTTTCAGCAAAAAAACAAAACAGTGAAAATTTGTTCAATATTTAGCAAGTTAAAGTTGATTAAATTAATTCTGTGCCTGCTGAACATGTCGACTGCTCCAAAATGAGACCAAATCACGTCAGCGCCCATCGGTGAAAGCGATCGATGCAGAATCAACTCTTATATTATGCCTTTGCCCATTTAGAGCTGTAACCAAGACCTTTTCCCTAAACTCCATCAAACTCAGCTTACAGGTTTGTCTAAGAAAAAAAAAAACCTCACCGTCAGTATTTCTTGTGTAGAATATTGTGATTCTGATCAATCGAGCCGTACGCCATTGGACTCATATTAATTGTTCTGTTGCAGTTGGTGAAACGGCGTCCGGTAAGGCCTCGCGCAGCCTGGCCCAGCACATCCCAGGCCCGGGCAGCATGGAGGGCATGAAGGGAGCGGCCTCCGGGGTCGTAGGGGACCTCGCCCGTGCCAGAGTGGCGCTGGATGAGAGAGGGCAGAAGCTGGGGGAGCTGGATGAGAGGACGGCAGCCATGATGGCCAGTGCAGACTCCTTCTCAAAGCACGCCCATGACGTAGGAAGCGTTTTATATATATGTATATATATATATATATATTTTTTTTTACGTTTCCAGACTTGTAATCAATTCCTTACCGTCATAATTTCTCTCCTCAGATGATGGTGAAGTACAAAGATAAAAAGTGGTACCAGCTCTGATGACAGAGAGCGGAGCTCTGGACTCTTGTTGCGAACACCAGTATCTCCGGGGGGGGCCTGGGCTCCCTCTGTCCTCTGTTTATTTCCGTGGGCGGGGTTTCCTCCGCTCAACAGCATCATGCTATTTCTCTTAGCACAGTATCTTCACTCTCCATTACTCCAGTCAGCAAAGATGAGAGTGAAGCCATTCGGCTTCTCTTCCTCTGTTCCATCTCAGAGCGACACGGCAGACACGGATCCCTCCACATCCGTCATCAAATACGTTCTACACACACAAACAGACACGCGTTGCTTTTCAAGGGGAGACGGAGGGACAGTTCTGCAAAATAACGTACTCTAGGTGGCCTGGCTGCACTTTTTTTGATTCCTTTCTAAGCCCTTTATTGTGTCTGCCAAACACGAGGAGAAAAGTCTGATCCTTCAACACGTGACCATTGAGTGAATGCGTAAGGCTGCGAAGGACTTCTTGGGAATTTTCTTTCATGTCGTCACGTAGAAAGGACCTCTAAGCACTTCGAATCGTAAAATAGATCAATTGGACGAAGACTGTGGATCAGTTGCCTCTTACTTGAACAAGGGCTGGTAGTTCACTAGTTTGTCGCCAACCTTTTTCACACGCACCAAGTTGCTTTAGGTGAGAATGTTTCCTGAACGTCACTTTGTTTTTATTTATTTCCAGATATGAAGATATTTTGGAATTGTAGATTAAACAGGAAGATTATATATTGGGCATTAAAAGGTATACGAGCAAAAAAAAGTGCTAAAAATGTTTACCCCCCCCTCCCACCTCGAAGGAAGAGTTTACATTGTTCTAACAAATGAGTCGATACACTGGAAAAACCCCGGTGGTTTTACGATCTTTGGCTTGTTTCTGTCAGATCGCGTCTTAATCGCCTAATAAGGACACAAGTACATTTTGCTCAGAACTTTTTTGTTTAGTTTTCCAAGGATCCCAAATCGAAGTATTTTGGCGTCCTGTTGTATCTGAAGTAGATTAGTCGTTGATGCGTATGGAGTGGGAGTGGTGATGCCTCACAAACACATTAAATTGCTCCACTTAGTGCCACAGCTTCTCTGTTCAACACTGTCTCTCTTTTTTTTGCCTTCGCCTCATGACCTAGAACCTCTAGCTGCGTCTAGAACACCGAGACCTACGGAAGTATTCGCCCCTCATGAGATTTCTTCCCTCATCCATTGAAACGAGGGATTGCCTAATAGCTGAAGATGTTGGAAGATTATTAATGTTTTATATATTTAGAAATAAAAATCTAAATTGTGGAATGCTTTGGTTTTCAGACCATGCCCTTCGATCCTCTACCAGATTTGTAACTTTCGCCCATTCTTTAAGATTACATGTGAACCTCACATTTAATGTTTCGTCATAGAGAAATTGGATTTAGTTTTTTACTTTGACTAGGCCGTTCTAACAAACCACGTTTCTGCTTTGATTTTAGCCTCCATCCCTCTCTCTATCTACCCTGCTACCAGCTTTCCTGTAAATGCTGAAGACATGCATTCCCACTGCATGACGCTCCCTCCACCATGTCTCAATGTGGGATGGTGTGTTTAGGGTGATGTGCAACGTTAGTTTTTATCTCCAGTGTTCGGTGAGATCGGGATATTGCTTTATGAGCTAAATCCTCTTTACAGTTCTCCACAACCGTATCCCTGACCTCCCTACTGTGTTCCTTGTGACATTTATCACCATGGTTCTCCTTTACAGAACAGCTGGACCTAAACAGAGCTTAAACCAGGCACAATTAGGCTCTGTTTGCTAATAAGAAGTCCCCTGAAGGCAGTTGGTTGAATCAGAGAAAATGTGGGCTGAACCGACATGCATGCCACAATTATTAGATTTTTAGACACAAAGGATTAAAAACCTTTATATAGAAATAGATTACAGATATTAAAGGGGTATGGATAATTTTGCTAAGCACAGCATGGGCGTGTGTTGTGAACATGCTCATATGAAGGCCAGTGCTCCTAGCACCTTGTCAATGAAGGAGCATCTCTTGTTTTCAAAGGAGGAAAGAAAAAAGACTGTCGGAAGATATTGCTGCCAAATGTTGTAAATAATGGGAAGCTTTGACACTGAGCGTGCAAAGCTTAAGCGGCACTAAACGCTTCCTGGCCATGTTGTTTTTCTGACACCAAAGACTTATCCCGGTTTCACAAAGTTGTCTTTATTTACCCTCTGAAATGGTAAGAGCATATTTTGACACTTAAGGAAGTCCACTGTGTACATGGAGGAGAGCAGATTGACGTTTTTCCATATGAACACGACACCTTTTCCCCCCTCAATGCCTCGGCCTGCTTGATTTTTGTTCAGAAAGGCAAGTTAGGAGAGTTTCCTTCCAAACTGAGATATCCACCGGAGCCAATCCAGCACGATCGACTGGAGAAGAAAGAAAACAGACCGACCTGAGAAGGAAACGTCATTTTTCTCGGTCTCACTCTCCTTCGGTGGATTTTCAGCAGCTTCCAAAGAAAACCCCCCCACTTTCAGACAGCTGATTTTAATCTACTCCACTGTATACTACTGAGATGAATCTATTTAAAAGAGCATAAGTGGGTTTTGCACTATTTTTTGTACTTTGTAAAAATTTTTATGATTTTTAACGTGTTTATTCCCGTGTCCCATTTTTCTTAGTTGTTTGAAGGACCAAAACATCACAGACCATCTGCTTATTTATGCCATTTGCTGGTTATGTTGATTTCTTCATTCTCAGATTTGTTTTTAATGTCAGATTAAAGAAGCTATGAAATATTTATATTTGAAAACAAATAGATATATATAAATAAAAATCTACTTTTTTTTCGGCAGTCTATTAAAATAAGTATCTATGTAATTTTGAAATGGAGAAATTGTTTATCTCCAACCTATCGTCATCCATACATGGAAGTAAAGGTTTTCCTGTATGTGTTGCTCTAAGATTTGAAAGCGTTGTTAAAGCAGCAGGATGTCCTCTGTGTGTGGGGCTGTTGGGTGTGGCCTCCACTTTAAAGTGCTTCAGTTTGCAGCTTGGACGTCCTAAATGGTCTCTTATTGCACATTGAAGGATGCATGATATTAAATGTTTACAAACTTGTATTATCCCATTGGAGATCGTCCGTTCCGGCATTTGCATACGTTGAACATAAGTTCCCATTTCACCTCCTGCTTTCATGCAATCATGCAGTCATTTTGGGATGAGGGGAATTTTCTTCTGGTGTGTTTGTAAATCTCCCAGTTTGCTTCAGATTCCCTTTCCTCTTTTCTTTCGTTTCCCTCCCCGCGCTGTGATAAAACGAGCTGAGCGTTCTGCCATACTTCCATCCATTCGATGAACATCTGTAGAGTTGCAGTATTTTGTTTGGGCAACATTTTTTTGTACAGTTTTATGAAAATCAATTTCAAATGGATGTCTGACTCATCTGCCACCACAAACAACTTAGACTGTAGATACAGTATATATATATATATAGATATTATTGTGCAAAGTAAAAAATAAATAAATGTAAAAGCCAACATAACTTTTGTCCTGTGTTTTCTGCTTCCTCTTACGTTAGTTTGATAATTTAAACTATTTTTCCACAAACTAACAGCTTTAAAGATTTTAACAGCTTGAATTCTGTGTGCAAACTTGAAATTTGCATTTCATGCAGATAGTGAATCTGGGATGAAGATAAGGGGGGTCTTTAAATTGTTTATCTTTTTAGAGGAGATGCATCTTTATCTACTGAATGCATTGTTTTTTTTTTTTAAATCTGAAAATGGATAAGAATAAGAACCCGACTGTTTTTGAATTTCAGTGAGATATCAATAACACGTCCAGATTCTGTCTGGATATTTAAGCACTTTCCTTGGTAGAACAGGTTTAATTTAGTTTTCAGACATGGAGTCCAGAAAATGTTCACAACAATTCAGTTTTTGACCTTTCAACCCTCACCTTGACTCCAAACCTCCTCCCACCATGTTTTTTGTCACTTTGTCCAAAAAGCTTCATCTCTATCTTGTTGAGCAATCCCTTTCCTTATGTGAACACAGATGTTTCAACATGCTTTTATTGTGAGAAAGGTTCATGACTTCTTTAAAACAATTTCTTTTCATTTATGGGAGAACACTTTAATTTGTTGATTAAAATGTGGACACATTTATGCGGAAGAGCATTACGGCCCCTGGAAAAATAAAAAAAAGTGATTTTTAAATTTTATTTCAGTATAATATGAGAAAAAAGTCAGAATTCTGACATTTTTTCTTACAATTCTGACTTTAATCTGTAATTCTGACAGCTAACAAACATGTAAGCATCAAGCCGTAGCCATGTCTGTTTTAGAGACTTAACTAGCTCTCTTGTTTCAATCACTTTCTGATCTTTCATTAATGAAATAGAATCACCGGGGACTCCTCAGGCACGTAAAAAAGTCGCCTAATTCCATCCTTTTCCACCAATGTGTCACTGGCCCTCCCAAACTACTCACATATTTGTCCTCATTTCTCCCTCCATGGTGCCCTTTAAGATTAACATCCAACATTCTGAGATTAAAGTCAGAATTCAGACTTTTTTCCCATATTAAACTGAAATTATATTTAAAAATCAGTTAACTTTTTCCCTTTCTCAGTAGCCCTAATCCTCTACCGTACATTTAGGTGCTCTAAAACGAAAACAAATACCACGGTTTAGGATCTAAATGGCTTAAAGAGGAATTGCTCAGTTTTAAAATGTGCATTTTTTATTCCTTAGCCTGGACTAAAAACTCTTGAACACATGTGGCTATTATTAGGTTGAATTATTGTTATTCAATATTTAATAACAGTTTTGCAATATTGAAATAAGTTCTAAATAAATGTAATTAAAGTGATTAAACATGAATTTCAATAATTAAGTAAAGCATATTGTTTTTGCTGGAAGGTCATAATTTAAAACGTGAATTCTTTGTGATGTTTTGTGCTCCTGCACTTCTGAGAGCAGCCTGCAGGTGGCAGCAGTGCTCACCGGTCCTCCAGCGGGCAGAGCCGCCGGAGCCGCAGCATCCTCACTCTGAGGAAACTGTCCGGGGAAACGAGAGGAGCTGAGGAAACTTAAAAACACGCTCATGAGGAGAACAGATCGGATCCGTTCAGCTCGGCTGCAGATATTTCTCTATTTTTCTTCTTTTTAACGCTGTTTGTGCAGCTGCCTGTTTTTGCTGCCTTCGGATAAATGTTTGATGGAGCTGCGCGTTTTCTGCACCGCTGCGATGAATGAAACAAAGAGGATGGATGCATTCCTGCGGGAAATGTTAATATTTCTGACCTGCTAAAACGTTTTTAATCCAGAGTTTGGGAAAAAGTCTCCACTTTAAAAGGTAACTCATTAATTAAAGAGTCTGGATTAGAAGAAACGCGCCTGGTGGACAATTAATAACCAAGATTCACCTGTTCACTGCTTTATTTCAACTCTTTTGATGTGACGTCACATCTTAAAGTCATTAAGGTGTGAACCTTCAGCTGGGATTTAATCAGCCAACCGCCAGAACACCTGCGGAAACTTTTCAGGTAACACTGCAGTTTTCCCAGAGGTTTACCAGCAGGTTGAATCAGGCTCTGCTTGTCTTACATGGACCCCCTCACAGATGATGAATTAAATAAATCCTTTTTAATTCTGTCCTAAGATGAGTCAGGGGCCAAACCTCGTCCTCCAGTGGCTCTCAAGGCTCCACCTGGCCCAGTATGTTGAGTCTTTCCTGGATAACGGCTATGATGACCTAGAGGTGTGTAAGCAGATCGGGGAGCCGGACCTGGATGCCATCGGGGTTCAGGTCCACTTCCACAGACACAGGCTGCTCACAGCAGTGCAGGAGCTCAGAGAGGAGGAGAGGAGGAAAGCACCTGGCTACTATTTCACCCTGGAGCCCCTGGATCCCCCTGCCTGTCACCAACCTGTGGGTGACCCGGGGTCACTGGGGTCAGCCCTGCACCAGGCCTCCTGTCCTGGAAACCACAACCCAAGATTCACAGACTGCAGCGACTTTGTGACTTATCCCAAGCTGAAGCTGAAGGTGCTGATAAGAGACAAGCTTTCCAAAGATGGGATCAACCTGGGACAAGCACCTTACACCCACCAGGTAGGAAGCTGTCACCCTGTGTGTTTTGCTGCATGTTGAGACTGATTGCTGGGTCGTCCAGAGCTGTCTCTTTGAGTTTAATATGCTCACTTCGCTTTGTGTGGGATGGTGAGGAGTGTGTCGAATGCCTTTGATGTTGCTGACGTCCACTGCTTCCTCTTTAAAGCGGATCTTGTAGGCTGAGGTCTGCAGAGATTCACCACACTGTTAATGTACTCAGTCTTTTTAAATTAGGCTTTACTGGCTTGATTTAATTGCACATCTCCGCTGGGCCTCTTATATGTTCTAGTATGATATTAAAGCAAAAGCTCAGACCACACACTGACAATGATTTAATACATTTTTAATACATTTTTTTTTTTTTGGGAAACTTTTTTTTTGTTTGCAGCTTTTCTGGTTCTGCATTGCAGCTTGGTGCTGTATGAGTAATCCTGGACACAATACTTTGTATAAATGCACATCGTGTGCAGACTTCAGTACAAAGTCTATTTGCAAGACATAGAAATGTTTTGATTTAAAAAGAAAAAAAAAAAGTTTATAGTAAAGTTCTTACTGGTGAGCGGAGGGGTCAGGGTTTCCTGTCTGCCTCTTTCTGTGCTGATAAATGTCCTTCCTTACCTCTTCCCATCAGATCCACCCTGTGCACGGTAGGTAAACTGACTCTTATCAGCTACCTATTGTGTGAAGGTCAGAGTGCATGTTTGTTTCTCTCGTCTCTCTCTTTGTTGAGCCTCTCATGAACTGGTGACCTGTCCAGGATAGCCTGGTCCTCCCTCCCTCTCACAGCTGGGGTGGATTTTTATCCCTTCTGCGACCCGGAACAGGTTGCGTCTGGTATAGAAAACACATAAACGGCTTAGCCTGGACATTATAATCCATTAGAGACATGAGCGTATCACTGTTTGCTTAAAGCAAAAGCGGAACTAATTTAAATTCTCTGTAAAGATTGCAGATGTTTACTCTTATCTAAACTGCTCTGAAAGGGTTTATTTTATTTTTATTTTTTTATAATTTATTCCTTACAAGAGCAGTTGGTTCTTCTAGTTGCAGAGGATAGTTATTCCCCCCAGTCTGTTGGACCCAGAGGATGATCTGTGGTCAGCCAGGTGAAAAGTGGAGCGAGTCGTTTGTTTTGTTTTTCCGACGTTGATCTGCTTGGAGCTGTATCATAACTGAATGTCTGAATAGATCATTTCTAAGTAGCCTCATCCACCATGACCTCAGAATATCTTTACATTGTCAGACTTCAGGCAATCAGAACTGGCTCCAATATAAACATGTTGGTTTTGTCAATGCAGTCACATTTTGGTTGCTTTCCTCGGTACAGTTAAAACAGGAAAATGATAATGCACTGCATGAAGGCACAAAATATCTTTTATTTCCCACTCTCTCACATCAGATAAGACGGAAAATTCTCTGTTCTGTCAGTTCATCAAAATAATTTCTGTTTGACAAACGTCAAAATAACCAGTGATAATTTTCTTATTTTTTAAAAACCAATAATCTTGAAACTCATCAGAATCAGAAAAAGGCTTTTGTTGCTTCGTAGGATTTGGAATAAAGATTTTCCTTTATAGCGACAACAATAAATATTTATTGTTTTACATGTTTGAAGTTAGCGTTGGTGAGAAGGTGTTACAGAGAAGCTGCCTTTCCAATAAAATTCTAACGTGGGTTTTTCAAACGCGACTTGACCCGCTATAATTGGCATTTGGCTCCTCTCCCATTTAGCAAACTGTTCCTCACCGCTGCTTGTCTGGTGATGTCATA
>NW_015150797.1:299274-305581 GCF_000732505.1 Cyprinodon variegatus
TTTAAGTGATTCAAAACCCCCCCTTTGTCACTGCTGGGTTTATTACCTTGCTCTACTTCCTTCATGGCTCCTTCACTTCTGCAGCAGCGCTACTAGACCACTCAATAGCATTACAGCACTTATTACAGCTCCTCTGGCTTTGTGTGATTCCAACGTTACTGTAAACTTTTCTATGAGGAAAGTCTTCAGCTCCTTAGTGACGAGGAATCAGTTACAGTAGTTTTTTTTCCGAAGGAATGGGCTAAAATTCTAGCAAACTATAATCAAAAGCCCCCGGAACTTTTAATCCCCTTTATAGAGTTGAAAACTTGGTGATTCTACCAAAAAGAGAAGACATGCATATGAAAGGTCTGTCAAATTGATCTCATTATTTTGGAATTTAGCAAATAGAAATAGTTTTTGTAATCCTAACTGACCTAAATCTGGGAAGGTTTAGTCTGATTTGATGTCAGAGGGTGTGTGGGGGGGTGGAGGGCTGATTTTCAGCACAGGGAAACTGTCAAGCCAGATGTTCCTGTACTTCCTGTCTGATCAGAATAATTCTTCTATATCTCTGCAAATAATAAAGAATATTTTTAGTCCCTGCAAACACAATGGCGAGTCTAATGCCAAATAGGCATTTTATTTGTGCCTTTAATGAAGATGAATTGCTCTGACATATTGGCCTTTTATATTTTACGAGGGAAAAAAACCCATTTCCCTCTGCAGGGCCATGGGTGTTAAAACGGTTTGCTTATTTCACAGGAACATGCAGCTCCTGAAAGGTTCAGAGGTCACTAAAGTGCAAAGGTTCCTTTCTGGTTAACTTCTGTGTTTTTGAGTTAAGCACAGCAAATAAACTAAATGTCTAATTTAGGCTTTTATTTTCTAATCTCCTGGGAATGCTTCCACTAAGTGTAAATGATCATCAGTACCAAATTATTGATGTTCTGCTTCAGCTCTCCTGCCTTCATCTCTGCACTTAACGTTGAGAGCGTCGGGTCATCAGTCACGCTTCATTTGAGAGGGACACGGGCCAACCTTTTTGACACAGTAAATTGACCCGCTTTAGTGCATCCACTGAGAGGACACGTGAGATCATTTCATTAACTATCATCGCGACTGTGTGTTCATCTCGGATGAACTTTGCAGTCATCTGTGAGGGATGGTTAGCAGCCATCAGCTTGGATCGGGAGGCTGCATGTGAACAGCATATTGGAGCAGACTGGCTTTTCAGGTTCACCAGATTTAGTCCATTAAACCCACTGCAGGTATGTAGGCCAGTACGGCTATTTATTCCCACCAATATAAGCACAGTGGCTCCAGGCTGAGTCAGACTCCTGAGATCATTTTCTTTTCTCCATTTTTGTGATACCAAGAGTTTAAAAGTCAAGAAAAAAATATACAATACAACCTTTAATGGTTTTAGTATAAAACAGGGAAGCAATTTTTCCCCTACTTCTGTTAAGTTATATTTATGTGTTTTAATGGTTTTTACACATGGACTTGGAGGGGCGATATGGAAAAAGTCTTTTCTATTGCAAATTCATCAAAATTTGCTGACAGTTTTCCTAATGTCAGAGCAAAATCCTTAAACAGACTGTATAGCAAACCTCTTTGGAAAATGAATTTGAAACATTTAAAATCAGTTTGTGCAATTTTGCAAATTTAATCAGAATTAAGATACTCTGTTTTTAAGAATGTTTAGCCAAACTCAAAAACATTTTTATTTTTACTTAAAGGTATTGTGGAGGATTTTCTTGAATTTGTTAAAAGACCCGCCCTCTCCACTTTAAAAGAAATGCACGTGCGAGAGCATACACAAGCCCATTTCTCCCCGTGCACGCTATGTTTAAAAGTTCCTGTTCTCATAGCTCATACAAGCTTTATGTATCCGAATGTTCGCCCTAACCCCTAAATCCCTCCATCACTATATAGAGCGGGGACTATATAGTGGACTTTATAGCGATCTCGGGTAACTGACCGTTCGGACAGGTGATCCCTTCCCCAATGGTCCGATGTGCGGTGCCTGCGCCATCATTATTAGTCGTCGCTGTCGGGTAGCGGCAGCCTATGGCGACAGCAGGCTGCTGTGACAGCAAATCCCATATTGCTTTGCGAGGAGAGCTCTCCCCGCAAAGCATTCTGGGATATATCTGCCTCCTTTAAGGCCTTTCTTTTCCTTCTCATACACTTCGTAGACACTTTCTCTTTTGACCTTCAGCCATTTTCAAAGAACCGCGGTGAGAAAGGAAAACCCTTTATTTAGATGATCCACTAAATGATAAAATAAAAGACCTTTTAATCAAGTAAACAACAACATTCAGTAAAATATACCCTTGGTTCATATTCTACCAGAAACGAGAAGATTTCTCAAGGGCAAGAAATGAAAACAAAACAACGTCCAGCTAGAAAGTTTCTCTTGTCTGAGAATAGTTGTGATTGTTTAGCAATGGATTGACATTAAAGCAGAGATCATTGGCACATTTTTGTTTTTATGTTGAATATTCACTCCTTATTTCAAGCGCTGAAAACCAGATTTTATCCTTTTTGATTTAAGTAAAGGAAAATTTAAAGCTCAAGTGGCAGAAGCTGTGAAAAAATCTGTCTAGTAAAAAGCATTAAGCAGAGATCAACTATTTATTTATTTTTATATGAAAAGTAAGCATTTATTAACAAATCAAATAAAACATTAAATAGAGCTCGACAATAATTCAATAGTAACATATATTGCAATATAGTTTAATTAAACAAATTTGCGGTATTTCAATATATGCTGCAGTCTTTGGGTAAAGAATTTGTCGCTTTGGCTGCATAAGTGATGACGTACACCAGACATGAAGCCTGTGCTCTGCAGCTGTAGGCTTTGCTGCTCAGCTGCTAAGCTAGTTTTAACAATAAACTATGACTTAACGTTACCTGGCATAAACTTTACCCTTAGATTTCTCTGACTTTAACGTCTCATAAACGAGGAGAAGACTGCTGCATATTTAGAGCTGTTAATAAAGCCCTATAGAGCAAAGTGCATGTTGAATAAAAAACAAAAAAAAAGGAAACTAATTGTTTAACAGATCATATTTAAATGTTTATTTGGGATTTAAAGTGTTTTGGCACCCTATGAAATTACATTTTCAAATGAAATTTTTTTAGCAGTGTCTAAAAACTTTTAAAATCTTTTTTTTTTTTTAAACAAGTCCAGTCATTTGATGTTGCATCAGTACGGTGGCCGGCAGGTGCAAAAATGTGCAGTAAAGGAAGAAACGAGCTGCAAAAACCTGTGATGCAAACTCAAAAACATGCAAGCACAAAAAAGGGGGAAAAAAAGTATTTTGTACATGGAAGCTACGGTGGATTTCTGTGCTCAGCAGCTGAGCTTTTTGTGCAGAGTACGTAACAAACTAAAGTTCTGTTACTGAAAGGTTACATCTAAAGAAATGTGAGACCCGTGGATCAGCAAAGGACCGGATTGATCTATAAAAAGGATCCTACTAAATTTATTAGTCCTTATTTTTCAGAATTCCTTTCTTCCATCTCCTCAAACTTGCATGCAACAAATTAAGTTGCTTGTTTACAAATTTGATCGATTCCATAAGTTAATTTAATAATCAAACAATAAAAAAATATGAACATTTATTAAAACAATTTCAAATTTAAAATATGAACACTTATTTAACAGAATAAAGCTAAAGCTCTTCAGGTTTCATCATTGCATTCTGTGTTTAAAACACAATTGCTTCTGTTGGTGTGCCCAGAACTAACACCAACTAAAATGTAAAGCACTTTCTGCTCCTTGGGCTTGATATAGCTTTCCAAATATTGGCTGTTTACCTCCTCAGCGTAACTCAGCTCTGCTGCTGTCAATAGTATGATTATGGTTCTCTTATTTGTGATGTTGAAGTCGGGGGTGCAAGCACTGCGTGAATATATACGTTCACGAAAATTAAAATTCCTGCAAATATTAGACTAGCAAACTTAAAGGATATAAAGAAATGCTGCAAAGGAAAATGGCAGCAATCACAGAAAACAGAGCAGGAAAAGTCAGAGCTGAGCAGGTTTTTTGGATTAAAGGTAGAAAACAAAAGACAGAAGTTAAGTTGCCTTCCACCTCTAAGATGTTTTATATCTTCTTAGTGTTTTTCTTCTAATGGTATTTTCATATAAGTTTTCTTAAAGAGATGTTTAAAATTTTGTGTGTTTCTTCATGTAGTCAGCATTTTTTATTTTGTCAACATCTTATAATAATGATAATTGAACTGTATTTATCTCACATTGGAGAAATGTACCTCTGCATTTAATCCTTCCCCTTGGGGAGCAGTGGGCTGCCATTGTGCGGCGCCCGGGGAGCAGTGTGGGGTTAAAGGTCTTGCTCAGAGACCCTGAGTGGCACTTAGAACTACCGTTTCCTGGATGACTGAGAAACTATTCTCATATATTTTTTCCAGAAGCTGACCTGGCAATATTAAAAGACAGAGATAATCCTCTCTGAAAAGTCTCCAGCTGGACTTCCTCACAAACCACCTCTTTCTTGTCCTTGGCTGTCGCGTCTTCGGTTCACTAATTGCTTTGTTTTAGAATTCTTATGCAGGGAAAAATAAACACATGTAATATAAGCCTTTAAAACAAACAGCTTCACACTGATAAGCTCATTCTTCACTTCTCTTGGGTCCGTTGACTGATTGTTACGGTTTGGTTTCCTCAAAAACTACCATTCGTTGTTTCTGCTCATGGCGAGGATCATTTCCTCTAGAGTTGGAAACTTTATTAACTTTAACAAATCCTTACAATCTTTTCAATATTGTGTTTTAATAGTGTCTTATAACAAGGAGCTGTAAAACCCCAGAAGGCCTCTGCCCTGTTCTTTGCCCAAACACATTTCCCAGATACATGAATGTCTTAACCACTTTTTTTGTGTTCTTTCTCTGCAAAAGGATCAGAGGACAAGAAGGAACCACAGGCTGCTTTTCATACAAGAAAGTAGGGTTTGAATAGCACCTAAAAAAAAAACCAGAGGGTCTGCTGCAGGCAGCTGACAGCTGTCTCTGCCAACCAGAGCCTCATTGGCCTGTTTTTGTTCTACTTAGTAGGTTTTAAAATACCAGAACCCCCAACTGTGAACATGGATGAAGCACAAGTAGAGCTTTTTTTTCCTGAATCCTTAATAGGTGTGGGAGATTTCTAAGCGTAATCATCCAGTCCTAGTTTTACATAAAACATACTTTTTAAAAAGTAGCTTTTATTTTCATCATTCCCTCTGGACCTTAATTTAAAGGGTAATAAATTCAAGCTGTGAAAATGACTGTAAAATGTTTTAAAACACACCATGAGTAAGAATCACACTTAATGTTTGCAGCTAGTAGTTAACTAGTTTTATTCACCATAGAATCGTCCAGTCCAGGTTTGATCTGTATAATTTATTAAACTACTATTGTTTCTCATGAAAAAGCTGAAGTATATTTTAGTTTTGAAAGCTATGAGGCAAAATGAGTTGATAAATTAAAACAAACTAGAGGCAGGATGAGGAAATGAGACTCACGAGTGACAGGAGTGGTGCTGCGGGCCACTAGCCAAGCCGCTGTAGGTGCCACATCTGCTCGGGTTTCAGATCTGCTCAGGGCTCTGCGCATGCCAGTGACATTAGACTATATGATTGGCTGAACGTTGCCCCGGTGACTTCAAACATTGTGGTTTCCCAGACAGCGGTACTAACATAATGTAGCTTCCATGAGTCGGGAGCATCTGCATGTTTAATGACCAATGAAGTTTGGCCTGATTGATGGAAATGGAAGAAAAAATGTTTATGGTGAACAAAGAAACTGCAAGACGGCGGTATAAAGGACAGACCTGCGTAGCGCTGTGCTCAGTAGCTAATAGGTTAGCTTCTTTTAGCTTGGTCAGTTAACCATATTAAGCTACATTTCTTTTAACTTTGTGTAAACAACAACCATTCATTTTCTACAAGTTGAATAAATGCTTTTTTCTTTGGCTAAAATCTCCACGAAAGACGTTTTTTAAGATGTTCCAATTGTCTTCCCCTGTTCTAATCTTAATAAAGAAAATAAGAATTAGTAGTGAGACTTTTTGTGAGGCGGCAGAAGCTTGGTTTGGTGTAGAAGGCTTCCAGCCGTACATGTTTGAGCCCTTGCCTCGCAACGCTGCCAGTTCTGTTATGCTACGTTCGCACCGGACGCAGCAGGAGCAGCGAGTTTACATGCAAAGTCAATGGTTGACGCGCGTCAAGGCGCAGCAAAAGGTCCCGCGGCGCGTTTCGAACAGCAAGCGCAGCGCGTCTGAGCAGCTGAAGCAGCGCGTCTGAGCAGCTGAAGCAGCG
>NW_015150797.1:306250-310827 GCF_000732505.1 Cyprinodon variegatus
GTACAAGCAGCAAAAATGAAGCAGCAGACGCGATTTTGCTGCTCTTGCTGCGTCCGGTGTGAACGTAGCATTAGCTCTACGCCTGCTGAAGACACAGACGTCCATCCCTGTGAACACTGGGACGGAACTCAATGGGAAAGGAAAGGATTCTGACCGTTGCGTATATTAGCTGCGACATATGAATCAAGATGCAATGATTGAAAAAATTTGATTGACGGATGACCGTTGGTATCTGATTGGCCGAATTTAGGTGTTCAGGCTGACGTAGAACTAACTGGCCTGCAGATGGTAACGAAAAAAACACAGATTTTAAAACAGGTTTTTTTTTTTTTTTTTATAGAAGTTTTCTAACTTTTAGAACAATATAGTCTGATAAAGAGAACATTTATATGCATGTGTAAGCCAGAATGATTAGACATTTAAATATGATTTCCCTACGACTTTAATGAAACCTTTCCATGTAGTGATTGATAAGCAACTTGGTCATGTTTGGATGTAATCTACTATAGGCATGTTCTGCGTTCTTTATCCCTGCTTGCCTGGTAGAGCTCTGTAGGGTAGGCTTACTTATGGATTTTATTGATGTTATGTCAGGGTACATTAGGTCAGACACAGTAGACAATTACAGGAATGTGGCTGGATTATTGCTCTGATGATGCAGGGGGGGGGTCGATGGGTGGTTGGCGGGCACTGTGGGTGGGGGAGCACTTAAAAGCTTAACTCTCTACAAACGTACTCGTCATAAATGGTTTGGGTTTCAGAAACAGTCGTGTTCGGCTGCCGTCGATGCTTCCTGTGCAGAAAACAACTTGCTTCTATACAAGGATCTCTGTCATAGTCACATCAGCTCTGGGCTCCCCCTGCACACATCTTCTAAGCAATTCCACAACTGTATATTTGGCCTGTCTGATGCATAATGTACACCACTGTGGGTAAAATCTCTGACCTATATTTGTGAATTTAAGATTAGAAACGTCCAGAGTCGCTTGTTCTCTGTGTATCTTTCCGTTCTGTTCATTCTTTTCTAGTCAAATGGCCTTTTCTTTTCCTTCCAGTGGATTTTCTTCAGAGGAGCATGTGGTAAACTGCACAAAGCGCACGCTTATTCTGACCAGTGACACTATTTATTAAGGCTAGTTTGGATTCATTATGTAGTTCATGGAGGAAAGAGTTCTATTGTTCTCTTCACTCTGATTTTTCTAAATGTCCTTCCCCCTTTCAGCCATTATGCTTTAGCTGTTCATTTCCTGTGACGCTAACTGCTGTTTCATTTTACCAAACTGTGCTTTGAAGCTATGTAGCGCTCTCTGAAATGGCATAATGGAGAAACTATTGCTAAAAACAGTTCACGTTTTGATTTTGGAGACTATCAAAACTATCTTTTTGTCCAGACTTTTACTTCTGGGGGGAAAAAAATAAATAAATAACTAGTTAATAAAACAGAGAACTAAAGAGGCTTTTTCCATTATTGAAATTAACATTTTTCATGTTTTACATTGTAATTGCATGTAGTATATGAGTAGAAATGTTTTTTATTTTTACACAGTTGATGTAATGTCTGAATTCATTCCCTCCATTTATGGTCTTTTTTTTTTATTATTTTTTAGGAAAAGAATAGAATAAAATCGAATTTTATTGATCTTGTAATGGAGAAATTCACTTGTGACTCATATAGACAACAGAAAGTTCACAAAATAGGAAAAGGTACCTAAAGTTGTTTACAGTGCATCCAGGTATATACAGTGGATGGTAAAAGATTTATGGTGACTTATATATACAGTAACTTATGTAAAGTGGTGTCGAGTAAAACGTGGTTTCTGGTTTGTTACATAGATAAATAGTATAAGTTACCGAAGTGTTTATTACACCATGTTATGGTGCAAAAATAAACAAAATTCAAAATATTATATACTGTATTTTACAGAGCAAAGCAAACCACCTACATTTTCTTATTAAATCTGTCAACTTTGATTGAACCAAAAGCGAGGCACTTAAACAGGATTTGGGCACCAGCAGCAGAGATTTAGCTTTTTCTGTTAATCACCAGAGATATTACAACCTATTAGTCCTGAGTTCTGACTTGCTTTCAAAATATAGGTCAAATGTTAAAGCCTTTGGTCTGTTTACGTGCTTAGAGTCTCTTTGCACATTAGTAGTAATTTAACATGCCACATATTAGTAAAGGGTGACTAGAGCTCAGTGTATTTGGCTCAAGCTTTGAATGAAGGCTTGTCATTGGTTGTTGTTTTATTACTATTAAAGGTCCATCTCTTCCGTTGATTAAAATTCAGGATATCTCTTTGTATTATTTCATTTTAGTGCTGCTGAAGTATTCAAATGTAAATGAACTCTGCTAGGTTTTAGGATTTAGACCAGTGTCATTTTACCAAATATTCTCATTATTTATAGCTCTTGTCAGGTTTACAATTAAAACATCCAGTCGACTAATACCCCAGAAGCTTCTTTGCTTTTCAACACTTAAAAAAATTAAAACTAACCTGAAATTTTTGCTACACCTTTCTGCTGTCTGTTCAGTTTTAGGGGATTATTCAGCCTTTGGTTATGGGGGCGATCAAAGGTCAGTGTGTGCTTACTGTCTGACTCATTTGCGTCTGCTTGACCTTGTCTCCCATAAGCCAACAGGAAAAGCACTAAAGGAAGAGGGATGAAATACAGCAATGAGGGGAAATGGCATAAAAGTACATCTGTGTTAAAGGGGACCTTTTGTGAAAATTTCACTTCCTGCACATTTCCATGTTGTTGCTTCTAGAAACAATAATAATAAAGAGAAAAAAATGCACATGATACCTGTTGGTTTTTGGAAAACAAGTTACCGTATTTCAAAACCATCCTACCCCTCACTTAAGCCGGGCATACACAGCTCACGATGTATGTTCTTACGGTGTACTGCCCAACGCTCTGATGCAATCTAACTGCTAACACTGCAGGTCCAAAACCAAACCTCGGACTCAGCGCCAATAGATGGCGCTGGTCGGATTCGTCAATCTGGAAGAAGAAAGAACTTGTTTGCATATGCTCGGTGCGCGAGGTTATGGTAAATTCGCTCGTAGACAATCGTAGCTCCGCTTCATGAGCAGGATTTGCCCACAAAAGCCTCACGACGGTCGACTGAATTTCAAACATGTTGGATTTTCTCCCAGCTTTATGATTCCTGATCGGGAAGTGGTCTCAAGAGGCCGATCGTCCCTCGTTACCCCCTGTATACTACACGACGCAGGATGCACGATGAGGCTGAAACTGCCCAATCCAAAAAATTCTCGCACAACTGGAAAATTGGTCCGAAAAGGGCAGAAAGTCATACAGTGTATGTCCAGCTTTAGCAACCAAAGTAGAGCTCCACCCACACTGGTTTTAACGCCACTGCTGAGTTCATATTCAGGGGCTGCGTCCTCCGAATGCCAGATTCGTTGACTGATTACATCATAGCACGGCGCCAAGGTCTGTTTGGGTTGGAATACTCCTCGTTATGCGGCTGAGAAATGCAGCCTTCTTTTTGCCCGTTTTGAAGGACGGTCCAGTGTATCCTACGTAGCCTTGGGTATCCCATGATTCAGTGTGAGTGCAAGCGAGCCGGCTCCTCTGTGCTCGGAGGAAAAAGGTAAATGGTGCCAAACAGTGGTAAATATTGGAAGTGCAGTTTAATATAATACAAGTATGTGAATAGTTCCATCTGAAATTAATGAAAGTGGTTGTTTTTAAATGGTTTTTGTGTCCGATATGTGGCAGATAATGTTTGGATTATTGAAAGGTTGTATCTGTCCCAGTGCAAATGGATTTGGTTGAGATTTAAGGACAGATTCCAATATCTCTGCAGTGTGGGGACTATAGATATGATATTCGTGACAAACGTACAGCTGCTGAAGCTCCTTGAAAATGTTATCGGCACCAAGAACTGTAATGAGAAGCTCGGTATCCATTCTTTACCTGTTTTTGTGTCAACTGTTACGGTTGTGAGGCGACAGAACGTACAGGCAGGGAAAGCCGGAGAAGCCTGGACCTGTTTGAATCCATAACCTTATTTTCAAGGACCTTGAAGGACCCACTCCAGGTAGTCCTGGTCCTCAAAGGATGCAGCCTCTGAAATCGAATACACCCCATTTTGGATTCTGACTTTAATCTTAACAAATTATTGCCATTGATCAATTGGAATGAATATACGGATTAGAGGGATTCTGCCAATCCATAATCTGATCAGAATCCATCTGAATGGTTGTTCCATCCATTTCATTTGGACTGAGGCAAACTAAGCAGACTGTGCATGGGGAGAACAAGGCAGCACAGAACTAGATCAGCTTCCCAGTCTCTGCTTAACAACCGCATTCCCACAGTATGATGCTTTCAGTAAATTATCAATTCAGTGCTAGTGTTATTAGTGATTTGCATTGTTTGTTCACCACACACAGTGGTTTGCCTGTGGGCTGAAAAGTTGAGTTTTAAGCTGTGTTCATACTTCTGGGCAGAGGTGGAAAAAGTACTAAAATATCATACTCAAGTAAAAGTACCAATACTTGGATGAAATATTACTCAAGTACAAGTAAAATTACCCATCAGAAAAA
>NW_015150797.1:313032-315914 GCF_000732505.1 Cyprinodon variegatus
CTTCAAAAAACACTGTAGAATTTAAAATGGAAAAATTTTCCTTTTTTTAATTTATTAATTCATTTTTTTTTTATTTAATTTATATCATGGATGCATAAAAACTGCTTTTTATTTCAGTGTTAAATTCTGTTTAAAGCAACAGATCATTAAAAATCTCTCCAGACCTTAACTGGTTGATGTTTTTCTTTATTCGGACCCTGCTGACTTTTAATTGGTGACCCCTGGTCTAAGCCCTGCTGCAGAGGTGATTGTTGGTCCAGTAGGTCTGGCTTGAATCTTGCCATTGAACACAGTGTGGAGAGAGTTTCTCCTTCGATCCTATCGCTGCTCTTGTGAACCAGCAGTCTGCAGCTGAGGAGTTCACGGTCTGCTCTGCATCTTTAATCCTTTCAGGCAAGTCAGCCCTCAGACCACAGAGACAACATTATACTTGACCTTTCAGGGAAGCTATGGGTATCAAAAGCAGAAACAAGCCAGAGGGAAACAATCCTGTAATACAGTGAATACTACATGTTCACATTATGACCCATTTTCTGCTTTCTGCTGCAGCTTAAAACTTCCTCCCCTTATTAATTTCACATGAAAACTCATCTGATGTATTCCCAAAGATCCAACCATAACAAAGTGTAAGCTGAGCTGCTTTCCTCCTGATCCATTTACATCAAATTCTCTCAGGTCCTGTGATCAGTGTTGTTTAAAATTGGACACAGCAATTCTACAATTATCAACGTTACCATGCATTAAGCTTCATGTAAAAAAATTAAAAAGAAAAAGATTTAAGGTGGAGCTCTCCTTTACTCCCATTGCTGAAGCAATACCTTAATTTTCCCACTCTCAGAATATTACAAGCATAGGTTGCTTATTTTGTGGTGAGCAGAAGCATTTTTTTCTTTAAACAAAGAAAACTTGGGACAAAAAAAATTTAAACCCAAGACAAAAGATTGATCAATGTGTGTTTTGTCAAGAAGGCTTCTATATTTAGATCAAGGTTAAAACACAAGTGTTTACTGGAAAAAGGTAAGACTTCAGTCAGATGTAAGCGATATCCATCAGACCGCTTATGCAAGTCTCAGGGAAGCCTGACTGAAAGCATGCTGCATTACGATCTTATGTAAACCTTTTAAAGGAAATTTGATCCACTTCTTTCAGGTTTCAGATTTGTTTAGTTCTCTAAACTTTTCCTGTCCGAGGGATTGCAGCGCTCGACTCATCTTAGTGGCATAAATCCTAAAGTTCTGCTGTTTATTTTAGCTGCATATAAAGAGGCCGACTATGAATATAATGTGGCTCTTTTCAAATCAGCAAATGGATGCTAATTTATATAGACGTGCTACATGTTGAATTTATTTCATAAATCTTGTCATTTTTAGTATTTTTGCAGCAGTAAAAGAGACAATGCACACTTATAGTTAGAATCATTATCACTACCACAAAGATAAAACCTGATGTATTTGTTTTTCTATCTGTTTTTCATAGTACTTACACTGACTGGTACGGTGCAGGGAATATGACAGCCTTTCTTTAGTGTGACATCATCCCTGATCCGCTGTCTTGCGAGTGGCTCTTATCTGCTCACAGACGGAGCAGACGGCAGGCTGCAGCGCTGCTGCTGAGGTTTACAAGATGACAACTGCTCCATTTACACTCGCCCTCTGAAAGTGATGCAGAGTTCGGACCGTGCTTGGATCAGTTAAGCGTGCCGTGCTTGGTTTCCTATTTACCCATCCCGCTATTTAGCACGGTTCGGTTGTGTCTGTCACGGTTCTGTTCAGTTGCGTTCCAGTTAAAATGCTTGGAGCGTTCTCAGCATGGTTTCAAAAGGCTAGTGTAAATGGGTGAAAGTTTAAGCATAGCTTTTCAGATGAACAGAAAAAGAACTTTCCCTTTTACCTTCCCACTTTGGACAAATTGGAGGCACAGTGCATTGTGGGACAAGCTGACACACACACATGTCAGGGATCATTTAGACAACATGAACACAGAAACGGCTGTGCAAGGTCAGGGTTTATCTACAAAGTTGATAGCTCTCTGTTATTCCCCCAGAAATGTTATGGAGCTCTCTATGCAGCAGAGCTGCTGATCCATGGGTTGCATTAAGACTTTTGCAGACTCTAACACCACTTAGTTGTTCAGTAGAGCCTGCAAACTCTAAAGCTTTTGTCAATGCTATGATAACACCCCGTTCTATTGACGTCACTTGTAAAGTTCTTAGAGAAATCCAGCATGGTGGAGTTTCTGCAGGCATGAATAACCGTAGGGCAGAAAAATTTTTCCCAGCTATAAACCAGCACTTTGACTGAAACACTTATTGAGACAGCAGAAACTATAACGGAAAACTAACTATTACTCTGGTATAGAAAGTAAAGCACAACACAACCAAAATTCTGGAAAATTGCAGAACAAAACCACCTAGAATTGAGGACAATAAATCACTTGGCACTAAGAAATAAGCAAAAAAGAAAAACATTTATTATTATAGCATAAAGCAACAGCAGAAGAAGAAGAAAAAATGAAACTGTTACACTTACTGAGAGAACTCCCAAAAAAGAAATGGAGGAGTCTAATGTGATGAAAATGAAAAGATAGTTGCCAATTTAAAGTGGTTGCTGCAGATCAAGACACTGATGTGGGTTGCCAATAAAACCTTTGAATAAATGTGTTTATGGTGAGATAGAACATCATGTTTAAATCCACAAGAATATCCATAAACACACAGACGTATTTTAAATTTGTTGGTATTGCATTCAGAGAGTCTTTCTCGCAGCAATTTTCCATTTTTCAATTCAGTTTATTTATATAGCGCCAATTCACATCATGTCAGATTGATTCAAAGTTTTCTATCCAAAGAAAACCAGCTGATTGCATCGACTCATTGACTCTTC
>NW_015150797.1:316366-318100 GCF_000732505.1 Cyprinodon variegatus
AATTTACACAGTAACACAGGGGTCTTCAACGTTTTCCAGGCCAAGGACCCCCAAACTGATGGCGAGATGGAGCAGGGACCCCTAATTATATATACTGTATGAAATAGTGTTCTATCAAACTGGTCCTATAGTCACTCTATTACAGATGGAGGAATGTAACTAAAGTAATCCCTCCCTGGGATTATTAAAGTATTTCTGATTCCTGGTTGATGGGACAGGTGTTGTGAATGAAACGGTGTCCAGCTTGAAAGAGCTCCTGTGTGTCTCTGAATGTGAGCATTGATGACTGAAAGACATCTTCTGTCTCCATTTATCTGTTTACTACAGTCTGTTGAATTCATGCTAATGTGGATTTAGAGAAATTTAAATTAATCATAAAAATTGCAAGGGGAAATAAAAAAATAAAAAAAGAGTCTAATCAAGCAAAACTTTCACGGCTCCGTGCAGGTCATCCGTGAAACCCTTAGGGTTCGCGGATGACCTCCGTCTTATGGGATACGACAGTAAGAGGCATATAAATGTGTTCCAGGTCACGGTATGATGTGAATCCAAAAAAATTTGAAAACAGGAAGATGTTGCACTCCTGGCTGAGGAGAAAAAAAAACTTGGGATGATAGTTTAAGGAGAGATTAAGGTGAGGTACAAAGTTTCAACTTTATGGACAATGTTAGGAATACCTCAGTCTGTTGGATCACATAATATCAGCTATACAGCCTCATCATTATCCATATCCAGAATGTTACCACAATCAAATAAAGGTTAATAAGTTATGTAGAATGAATGTTTGATCAAATTTCTTTTATTTATTAGATCAACAAAAACTTGTCCACTACATGTGCATAAAGAAATACACCATGAGGAAGGAAATCTAGATTATTTTGCTAACAAAATTATTTATCATTGTCAATATAAGCTCCAGCAAACATACTCTGTGTCACTGTTCCCTTTGCTCCATGAAAGGAATTGATTTAGAAATCAAACTAGGGTTGTCACGATACTAAACTTTTCAACTCGATACCGATACTAAGGAAAATATTCGATACTCAATACCATTTTCGATAACAAAACAAAGACTCCAAAATTCTACAGAAATATTTTAATTAATAAATAAAATACAATAAATACAATAAGAACAATATTTTGAGGTTGTATGCTGTGCACAATATTAAGCAAGCTTGATAAAAAAACGTATAAAATTAAAATTAAGTTTTTCTTCCTTGGCTGTGCTTTGCACACATAACGATGACGCTAGCCAAACCGATTAAGAAACAAAAATAATTCTCAGCAGCTGCACCTGTTACAGAAAAAAAGTCTTACCAAAACTCTTCCTTACATAGGCCACATTCTTTCATTTCTGTATTTAAGAAAATTCTAGTTTAGGATCAATTAATCCAAGTCATCGATATATTCCACATATTAATTACCTTTTTTTTTTTTCTTTCATGTTTACAATTCAACACAACCAACTCAATTATTGTACAATGATGCTCATTTTCTTTACAATCATCCAGAGATGGGGACTCGAGTTTGTGACTCGTACTCGAGTCGCACTTAAGTCGCATATTTAATGACTTCAGACTCGACTTAGACTTGCATTTAAAGGACTTCAGACTCGACCGAGACTCGTGATTTCCGACTTGTGAACAATATTTTATTCCAGTGTAAAAACACTTATTCAAGTGTTTTTTGTACCCGCACACAGAAGGGGTTAAAAAAATAAATAAATAAATAAAT
>NW_015150797.1:319232-320920 GCF_000732505.1 Cyprinodon variegatus
CCTTACATAGGCCACATTCTTTCATTTCTGTATTTAAGAAAATTCTAGTTTAGGATCAATTAATCCAAGTCATCGATATATTCCACATATTAATTACCTTTTTTTTTTTTCTTTCATGTTTACAATTCAACACAGCCTACTCAATTATTGTACAATGATGCTCATTTTCTTTACAATCATCTGATTCTAAAGAGTTAAAACATATCAGTTTTTTCTTTCTTTTTTTTTTTTAGAAATAAGCTTGCTGTTTGATGCATAACAAAATGTGACTAAGGGGCTAATGACTCTTTATAATCACACAGAAAAAGAAAACTTAAATTTGTTAAAACCTTGTTTAAATCACAAAAATGTTTCATGACTGAGCTGAATGTTCTCTTTTTAGAATTTAAGATAATGTCGCCCTATCATAGATTTGACATATGAGGTCACCAAATATAGCCTAAGTGGTAGCTTTACTTTAAAAAGATAAAATAATCAGAAATCCTATGATGGTGTCTATAAAAAGTGTGAACCGTTTCACCCTTGCCTGGTTAAAGGTATAAATGGTCTGAATAGAAAAGTGCTGTGAAGTGCCAATGTTTTCTGTTTCACCTCCGCTGCCCCTCATCAAAAATTGACCGCTGTTCTGTTTGAGCTTCAAAATGGGTCGAAAGGAAAATAACTAGAGTAGATAAAGTAAAACTGCACTGTTGTTAAGAAGCTTTCTCTAAAGTTAGAAAAGAGTGGTGACTTTAAAACAATCACTACAAACGATACTTTTAGTTGTTTTGCACTTTGTGAGTAAATTTGATCCTGCAGATATTTATTCTTCTAAAAACGTCTAAACCTTATTCTCTAATTTGGGTTTAGTAAATTAAACGGTAAATTTAGTACTTTAAGAATGATTAAAATCTGTTAAAGTCTCTTCTTTCCTCTATTTAAACTTTTTCGCATTGTGCTTATTTGTCTTGTGAAAGTTTTCCCATGTCGGTACCTTCTACAACTTACCTTGGTATTTTTTTGCAGCTCTTCGAAGTCAAGGTACTGATGTTTGTCCTACTTTAGTGACTGTTTAGAGACCCGTTCCTTTAAAATAACTTTGTGCAAACAGGGTTTCCTGGGACAGATCATGGCATTAGTCATGTTCACTGTAAGAGTTTGACGTTTCCCTCAGGTCCTTCCTGGGTAGCTCAGAGAAAGCGTTAGCCGTGTAGGTGTGTGTTCTGGAATCCATTAGGGTGGGTGTTACTCTATCTGCTGAAAGAATTAGGGCAAACCGAATAGGTGCACTCTGTGCAGCTATGCATATCCACATAAAAAGTAATCCCTGTTGTGAAATATTGATTCTAACGTTTTATAAGTGAACAGATCTGTGATGGAGATTGGTTGTGAAAGCTTTATTCACGTTTCTTTGAAGACTTTTATCAACCTATCATCCTAAGAAGCTAGGATTGCTTTGACCTTTCTGAAGATTGGCTTCTTTCCAATTTTTATCTGCCTTCTTCAAAATTGCCTTAATATTTCTTTATTAAAAGAATGAATTAACCATAGTATTACTGTGTTAAAGAATATATACTACCGTTTAAAAGGTTGGGGTCACCCAAACAATTTTGTGTTTTCCTGAAAAGTCACATTTTTTCACCACCATACGTTGGGAAATGAATAGAAAATAGAGTCAAGACATTGACAAGGTTAGAAATAATGGTTTG
>NW_015150797.1:323360-325156 GCF_000732505.1 Cyprinodon variegatus
TAACTGTGCGTGCAGCACCAAATCTGTATTTGAGGCAGTCACAGTGGAAGAAAACCCCAAACACCATGGATAATAATACCTGATCAATATTTTCTGATAAAAATATGCAGCACTTGCTGTTTTATCTCATCATTTGATTTTGATAGCTGGGGAAAATATGGCAATATATAGTGATACTGCAATATTGTGATATCGTATCGTGGCCCAAGTATCGCGACATGTATCGAATCGCAACACTCATGCCAATACTCACCTCTACTCATGAATCTATTAAGTGAAAGCATTCAAAAACTTTTCACCCTTTTCCACTCCTCTCAGCAAGACTCTAACCCAGTTAGAAGCTATTTATCTTCCTCTCTGTTGCTCTGACCACTTAGCCTTGGTAGCGCTGCAAAACATTGCTTTAGTAACCGTGTTTCTGTTTATTTTTAATGTCATAACTTTCCAAACAGCTGACATTTAGTCTTCGGAATAAGGGCCACATGGAAGAGACTAATAGGTGCTGTGATAGGGAAGGAAGGGGGGCTCTCGTCATAGGAGCAGCACCTTTCTCTGGCTCTTTATTAAAAGATATAAGAAGATGCATAACAAACTCTTTTGTTTAGGAAACATCACAATACAGACCTTTTCTGCTGTACAGATGACCTTAAATTCCTGCTGTTGTGGTGTGGTTGGAAGTAGTTCATCACGGATAAAATGGTTGGGCAAACACTGTAGTGTTTGTCTCATTTTAAAGGTTTTCCTTCCCGTTTTGAGAGCCACATGAACATATTCAAAATTCGGTTTAATTGTATTTACCCTCATTGTAAACAACTAGACCAGTTTTTGTTTTGTTTTTTTAGCATTACACAAAATATCTTTAACTCTCCATGGGTTTTATCATCTCAGCCACTAAAGATACACTTCAGGTGCAGGTATGAACATCACTTGAAATCAATCAATCAATCAATCAATTCTTTGCATATTATCAATATGCATGGGTTGATTTCAAGCGATTGGTGCAGGAGGGAGTTTTGAGAGAACTGTTGACTTACCCTGAAAATGGATTAAGCACTCCCTCCAGGTACCTGCCCCTTGCTCTCTCCTCTGCTACAGCCCTTGCTCCTCGCCTTCCCCCTTGCAGATAAACAGCAATGCAAGGACTTAACATAAATAATGTGTTTTCCATTGACTCACAGCTGCAGCACACCGGCAATCTTGAGCATTAACGACAGTATGCATTGTGTGGGGGAGGGGAGTGGGCCACATGCACACAAACTGACCGACTCTGCTAAGGGTCAACCGAAAGGTATGCTTTCTCAAAGATTTACTGTCTCAAGTTCTATCTTCAAGACATGGTGACAGTTTATGCAAATATCTAAAACATGCATTTTTTTTTTAAACTATTGCACCTTTAATACTTAACAATTTAAGTACATTAACCACTTGCTTTTAGGAGATGCCTGAACAGAATAAACAGAAAAGAAAAATCATGAAGATCCAAGACTTGCCTTCCAACCAGATTAAAACCTAGACATTTAGCCACAAATTCACAGAAAAAGTTTAGATAAAAGCAAAGTCATGTGTTGAAATGGCCCAGTCAAAGTCCAGACCAAAATCTAATTGTAAATGATGTTCATAGTTGTTCTCCATTGAGGTTAGGCTGACTCTGAAACTTTAGTCTCTAGACATGCAAAGCTGACGGACATAACCGAACAGCTTCCAGTTGTTATTTTGAGTTTGGTATGCACTATAGTACGGAAGAGGATTAGGGCCACTGAGAAAAAAAAAATTAACTGATTTTTTTTTTTTTTTTT
>NW_015150797.1:325302-327272 GCF_000732505.1 Cyprinodon variegatus
AAAAAAAAAAAAAAAAATCAGTTAATTTTTTTTTTCTCAGGGGCCCTAATCCTCTTCCGTACTATAGGGCCAAGCGGTTTGGCTTAAAAAAATTTAATCTCCAAATTATTTTCCTATCAAATTCATCAAATAACTTAAGTTTCATAATAAAACATACTAATAACATGCATTTTTCCAAAAAACTATCTTTTATTTTAATCATACTCTCTGGATAAAATTGAAGCTGTGAAAATTACTACAAATCATTCATGTTTCATGACAAACAAAATATAACGGACTAAATTTTTGCAGCTGGTGGTATCACATAGCAAGCTAGTTCATCATTATGAGTACAAAAAGGGATGAACTTGTGTCACCTAAGCAATGAAAGCCCAAGAAGTAAATTGGTGGGGGAAAAACAGTTAGATTTTCCAAAAAATTAAAACTTCATAAAACAAAACAAAATATTTAATCAATAAAACTGAATAATCGCCCTGCCCTAGTGCACTTTAGAAAAAAAACAACATCGATTTCCTTTTTATAGAGAACAATAGCTGCCCTGTTTATGAGGACTATTAAAACATATTTAATGAAGAAGCAGAATATTAACCAGGACTGCAGATGTGAATCAGGTCTGAAAAAATGTTAAGGCTGTGGGGGGAAAAAGCCTTTCTGAAAATAATTTGGGCTGAGAGCCACATGTTGGTGGTCCTTTACCAAGTGCTGCCTGTTTGGCCCGTTTAGTGTTCACTTTTTACAGACTTAAAGTCGAATATTTTATTTTCTATCATAAACACATTATTGTCGAGTCCTTTGTTGGTAAGACTTGGTGAAAGGCGTGTTTCTGTTTATGGGCTTAGTGTTTAATCCTTGTCTGTGAATGTGTGTCTGTGTGTGAGTGAGTTTACCAACTGTCAGTGCTAAGGAAAGGATTACAATTCCCAAGGCTGAGAATGGGTCTGTTGTGTTTATATGTTGCATAAATATTTAAAGAGAACTTAATGAAAGATCTACCACTGTCTGTAAAAAAAGCATGCATAACAGATTGTACATGCTGGGAAATATTATGAAATGTTGAATACATCATACCACTTAAAAAAAAAAAAAAAAAACTTGTGAAAATTATTTGGTTGAAAAAAGGAAGAAGATTCCAGCAAAGAACTTTTGTTTATTAATATCTTCTGTTTAACAGGAATGATCAGATGTTTGGATCTGAAGTTCTTGGAGGTACGAGTGATGAAGGGTTTTGTTGGTGTGGACATTTGCCATATTTGGCAGTCATTCTCAGATAAAAATAACAAATGTCAAAGTTATGTCATTATGTGTAACTGGATGTGGTTCAGAAATCCACTCCAGCGTTTCTGTCGGTACGTTCTCAGGAAGAAATAAATACCCAAACAAGGCTCTGGTAGCATGAACATGTCAACCTTAACTACAGTATGATCCTTCCTCATGTAATCCTCTTTGTGTCCCTGTTTTTATGTTAACATGCAAAAGCTTTTGTACTTAATACTTTATACTTCCTGGTTTTTCATATGGCTACAGCGATACGAGCCATTTAATTTATTCTTTTCACTCATGTTCTCGCAAACAATTTCTCTTTATATGGTCAACATGTTTTACAGTGTTTCAGTGAAGCAACATCCAAATCATGTTTTTTATCAACTCTGAATTTCAACTATTTTTATTTAAGCTTGTTGAATTGTTGGGGGGGGATTTACCATGGGGCTCTGAGTCAGAGTGATGTAATCCCTGAGGGGACGCCGTTCCAGTAACCTGGCCTCCATCCTGAATTCTCGTAGTATTTGTGCGTTAACATACACACCAGAATTCAACTTGTAACCACTCCAGCATCAACTGTTCTAGACAGATCCAAAACAGGTCGGCCAATCATGTTGCAAAATATAATTAAAAGAAAATGGCAGAGAACCCCAACAAAAATGTAGCCTGGGTGCCATTCCGAACTTAGTCCCGCCCACAAGGTTTGAGGT
>NW_015150797.1:329488-330557 GCF_000732505.1 Cyprinodon variegatus
CCATTCAGAGATTTATAGACTAACAGAAGGATTTTAAAGTCTATTCTCTGAGATACAGGGAGTCAGTGTAAGGCCACTTCCTGTGTCTTTGGTTCACAATCAAAGGCTTTTATGCAATCTGCTGTCAAGGAGAGAGCGTTCAGCTGGGTATTAGGGAGATTTGACCACCAAAGCAAGAAAAAGAAAACTCTCCTAGTGGGTAGGGCGGGGCGATGTGACCTCAAATCAATATCACGATAAATTGGGCAGTTTCAACTCCGGAACGATATCTATCAGAAATCAAGGCATGCAACTAATCTAATAAATTACATCATATATTACTTTTAATTAAATATTAAAGTCTTGTACACATTCAGGTTTAAAAATTCAACAATGTCTCATTCAGCAGGAGAAAAATGTTTCTTCTCCTGCAAACATTTTTGTGCAAAGGTAATGAAGCCTTTAGGATATCTATGAACACTACAGCGTGGTTGTGCTGTAGGTGATGGAGGTTGGATGTGTTATTTTGGGGTAGTCTTGACAGGTTTCAGACTAATTTTGCATTTCTTGTTCTTTTGCTCAGCATCTATGTCCCAATTTTGGTGCCACCGGACTGAGCGTTCACTCAAAAACGGTCTGCTGCACGCTCAACTCTGACAATGTGCTCTCCACTTGTTCTCTGTGTGCTCAGCTTCATCTCTGCTCTCGCTCGGCTCCACAGGATTAACTGATGTTAATTCATTTACAGCTGTGTTAGACGCTTCTTCTCTGGGCTCATCCACCATTCTCTTTGTTTACGCTTCTGACTGGATCGGTGGAGAAATGTGATTAAACACCTGCTGCAGTGTCTTAAAGGGGAAGGAAATACCAGCCACCAGCACACACAGGAAAAATGACAGAACTAAGTTTATTTTTAGTGATATGAGAAAATTGTCACCGGTTATCGTAGTGAATTGGGGTGTAAATCACATCCATCATGGCAATTCGATTCAGTATCGATTTCATGACCGAACGAATCGATTATTTTCGATACTCAAGAATACACCACGATACGATTCGATTAATTGGTTAATTCATTATTTATTTTTTT
>NW_015150797.1:331463-332616 GCF_000732505.1 Cyprinodon variegatus
GATTATTATTTACACCCCTAGCAGTGAATGACTGTAACGGTAAAAATCGGGTTTATTGCCGAGCCCTACTAGGAGGAGAGCTCCAAGAGCTCAGTGTCTGTATCAGCGGGACATATAACTGTGACGAAAACAAAAGCTACCGAGCCCAGAACTGGACCAAAATAAATATGGCGAAGAAGGACGTACATATAGCTGCTGCTATCACATCTTTTTCATCAAAATCCATGGGTTAGGAACGGCAACACGGTAAAAGCATAAAGCCGCGCATACACTGTGATATTTTTTTTTTTCAACTGTTTCACGCAGCTACAGCTTACGATGCATGTTCAGCCCGACGCTCTGATACGATCTGCCTGCTCCCACTGTACGTCTAAAAACCACGTGGGACTCAGCTCTGCAGTGAGCTGGACCTGCTCAGACTCGTCTATCCGGAAGCCCAATGAGTAGAAGAGGAACATGAAGCTCGCTAGAGTGATCCGCGCTGCCTTGTGCAATTTTGTGCTGAAAGCGCTAAAAAGAAAAGGCTACGGCGTATTTGGACAAAGACATGGCTAAGCAAACGTGGCTGCTACGGTCTGTCGATTTTACAGGAAGAACTCTATTTCAGTCATTGCCCACTGCGGTCGGGAGAAAATCAAACATGTTTGTTTTCTCCCGACCTCACGATTCCTGATGGGGAGGTGGTCGTGAGAGGTTGATCGCCCCTCATTACCCCCTGTACACTACACAATGCACAACCAGGCTGATAATTGGCCTGATTGAAAAATTCTCACACGACTTGGAAATGGCACCAAAAATGGCGAGATATCGCACAGCTTAAGTCGAGCTTTGTTCCCACATTTTGCTTCTGTGATTCGCTAAACCCAAACTTTGGTAGGAGGGCACAAGGGCTTGGCTCACCCGATCAGCTCGAAGGGCTCTGCTGAGCGACCTTCTTTCACCCAAATAGATTTGATCGGAGATGTCCCAGATTAATAATGTGTAGAAAAGAAATAACGATCTAACTTGCTGGGTTAGTGCTCCAGTTTTCAGCTTGTGGATCCTTGTTTTTTATTGTTCATAAAAGGCCACTTAGGACGATATTACAGCCATGGCTAGACAAAGCTAACCTGACTCTGCCAGATGGATTTGCTCCGCATATCCATCTGGAAAC
>NW_015150797.1:334309-348435 GCF_000732505.1 Cyprinodon variegatus
ATGTTCATGTTGCTGCAGTCTGCAGTCTGACCGCTAGATGTCGCTAAAAGTTACACACTGTAGCTTTAAATTTTACTACTTTGATGGTTAATCACACATAACTCCTCTGTACCACAGAGATATGAAAACAAAGGTAGATTCCCTGATCCAATTAATAGTTTTTAACTAATAGGAGTGAGCAATGCAAGACCAATTGATCATCCTTAGCTTCACCGCTTTTCGATTAGATTAAGGGATGATCTATTGAAATGCAAAGCAAATTGACCAAAACGATTACTGAATACCTTATGGGCAGAGTCGAACCCATCTGCACAGTTTGTTTAATTACATGACATGTTTTAACAGGAGAATCAGCCACTTCAGTTATCAATATTGTGACATTAATAAGCCTTGGCTTTAGGCCTATCAGCATGTTTGTTTATCCCTCTCTAAAGATGTTCTACTTCATTTTTATTTTATTGTTTTTTTCGTTTTCAAGGCACTAGTGGCTCGTTTTTTTCAACAGTAGGCTGACAGGAAAGGGGGTACGAGTGAGGGGGAGAGATGTGCGGCAAATGACCACAGGCCCAATTCGAACCCGGTTCACCTCCGTACTAAGGACATTTTCTACTTATTTTTATGTTATGTTCACAAAATTGAAAAGTATGATATTTGTCAATCATTTTGGGTGGGAAAGACAATTTGTGAATAAAAAAAAACACTTTGACAAATGACAGTGTTATTTAAGGAACATCTATTAAGTGTAGAATAATCTAAACAGTGTATTTCTTCTCTTACTCTCACTGATGAGCTCATCGGGGGCAAACATTTAGCGCACTGCCAGGGGCAGTTGGAGATTCAAATCCTCCCATGAATTGACTTAATAAACCATCATGTGAAAATTGTAGTACTGTGATTGATTGCGTGTAACGATTTAATGCTGAACAGAATGTGTTGTCTGTTTGGATCAGAAAATCATCATTCTGGGAGCTGCAAAAATGTGAGTTTAGTGAATCTTCTTTAGGCCATAGTTAGGGTGGACAGCAAAATGAAACTGTGGACCTTTGAAATGTTTGTTGTTCTTATGCCGAACAGACTCCTGTGATGAGCTGTGCTTCAGTTCATCTAAACTGTGTGTTTGTTTATGCACCAATGACCTGGTCTGCAGGTGCATCATTTAGGGCCTGCAGCATCTTGTAATGTTATTACGGAAGCCGCTTCAACTTTGTTCTGCTGTCTACACAAAAAAAAAGATCCTTAATAGGTTACATCTTATCTTGCTAACATTTTCATATTAGATTGTTCCAAAGTTTAGCTCAGCAGGAGGGCCAGCTCAGTCCTAGGGGACGGTGGGGGATAAACGGACTTTAGTAAATGTAACATCACTGTTGGACAATGTCTCCCCCATCATGTTGCAGAGCTGGAAAGCTCCTTCAGAGAAAGATTGCTGTGCAGCGTCATCACAGATCATTCCTGTTAGACATCATAACCATCACTGCTCCCAACATGCTCAGCAAGCTTTTGTTCCTGGTGTGAAATTGCAGCTTTTGTTTTCTGTTTTTTTTTTTTTTTCTAGTTTGCTGCTGTTTATATGCAAAATCATAGCTGAATGTTTAGTCCACCCTTGGATCTATTCACGTTTCACGTTGCACTTTTCATTGATTAGGAGTATGCTGTTTAAAGTGTTCACTTTAAAATTGCTGTATATCATTTGTTTCTTCTGTTGTAAACCTTTTTTTTTCCTTTCTGCAAATACACCCGAATTTCCTTCACTGTGGGACGGTAGAGGATTATTTGAATGATAAAGTCAACACTGTCAAAGCTGGCTTAATCCATTCTAGCCGCTACCTGACCTCTTATTAATGATATAAAAGCCCCTTTGGGGATTTTAACATATATTGTTGGGTATAATTGCTTCCGTATGGGTCAGAAATGCTGTAAATGATCACCATGCCACACATAATCTCTGATTAATGCTTATGTTTGCATTAACCTCTATTGCTGCTTTACAAGCATGGTTTGTTTGCTCTGTAATGCTTCCTGGGTGGAGTGTCTGTGCGTAGGTGCCACACCATACGACTGACTGCCAACACGTCATTAGCTAATGCATCCCTAACTGACCTCAGCCTGACTGGATGTCAGCGCTGCCACGGGCTCCCTCTGTCATGCTCCCGGACGTGACAGCTGTGCGACACGACGAGGCCCCGTGGTTCACCTTTGCAGCAGCAGGTCACGGTAGCTGCAATGTCTGTTGGTGTGTGTTTGGCTCTAAGTCCGATTCCATATGGCACAATGAGGCCAGCACATTGAACCTGGACCTCTGGCCCCGGCGTCTCGCAGATTCTAGCCGGGATGATTCACAAACAAGAGTGGTGGTCCCCGCAGCCATGAATCTAATGAATGTTAGAATAATACATTTTGAAACGGAGATGCGTTGAGGTCTACATTTAAGACTTTCTCTCTTTTGTGCCACTTGTTGACTTTTATCCAAATAGACAGTCTACATCTTTGAAAGTTTTCTAAATGTCATAAATATGACGTCCCTGTAATGACTCATGCCAACAAGATTTGTTGGCATTTTAGATTTTAAGTTCAGTCAGGGGTGTGGATGGTGGCATGGTTTGGAGGTAAACAAATTGTCCTCCAAGTGACATTAAAATGTCACTTTGGTTTCTGTCGCCTTGATGTCAACAGCACCACAGGGCATCGTATTTGGAGCAATATTCAGCTTCGTTCTATAAATATTCTTAAACCAATAAGTCTCTCCATCTACGATAAAGTCTACAAAATCTGACCCTCATGGTCCGAAGGGGCGACTTCTTTGGCTTTCTAGGAAACAATCTCTGCATAATAAAACAGTAAATTTGTAAATTCCTTATGAATTAAAACCATGAATTAACCTTTTATTAAAAGTATAATTAAAATAGCCCTAACTGGCAACAAATGGCATCTGGATGGACCTAGAAGCAAAGGTCCGGTCCCTATTCAGTGATGTACACTTCAGCCCTCTCATTTTATTTTCTATTAAATGCATTTCCTTTGGATAGTCTTTCTAATACGATGCACTCAAGGTTGGTTTTTGACGTAAATTGTTTTAAAAGTTTTTAATTTTTTTAAATAAAGCAAACATGCCTTCTGAATGAACGTGTAGCAACAGTGGACAGTAGGGATGGGTATTGCCAAAGAAGTCACGATTCGATTCGAATCGCGATTCACAAGCCACGATGCGATTCTATCACGATGCCTCACGATACTTGAATTATTGCGATGCATTGCAATATTTTCTCCTCCATGTTTTGTTTTTGAATGATTCGGCGCAGTAGAAATGCTTGTGACACAAGGCAGTGTGCATCAACACATCCGCAGCGACATCTACTGGACTGGAAGTTGTATTACACTTGTTTTTGGCTGATGTTCGCCAACCATTCATGCAATTTTATTTACTCATTTTTTTTAAATTAATAATCGATACTTGGTGTCAAGAATCGATGCAGTAGATCATGAAAATTCGAATCACGATGCATCATCATGACGATTATTTTGCACACCCCTAGTGGACAGTAAATTACATCGTTACCTTTGCAGAGTCCTTCCCTTGGTGCAATCACCTGTGAAAAACCTTATCCTCGCCTGACATTTCACCAGAAATTCAGAGCCGGCAAATTTAGTTGGCAGACGAAAGGCTTTACCGGTTTGCTGGTTGTCGGTTACCTTGACATGGTGGACAGGGATTTTACAGAGTGAATCACGGTTATGTATAGGGATGGGAATCGAAAACCGGTTCCTGTTCAGAACCGGTTCCGTATTTCCCGATTCCATGGCATCGTTTGGCAGCTCGCTGAACGATTCTTTTTTCGATTCCCGCAGCACCAGAGCCTTAAGCGCCGGCTCTGGGGAGCACGAAGTCTTATGTCACGTTTTTTACCCAATTTACGCACACGGCGTTCAGTAAGCAAGTACGACGTGACTAGGCAAAAAAGGAAAGCAAAAAAAGACAGCCTTGGAAGAACTATTCGAGGAGGATGAAGACAACGAGCTGTGGTCACTTTGTGAATCAAAGCCCCGTCTTTCCTTAGCCCAGAGGGTAGATCAGGAAATCCAGCTCTATAAAAGCTTGCCCTCCATCCCCTGCAGGGATAGCGCCAAACTGTGGTGGTGGAACAAGCAAGATACGCTGCCCTTGCTATCTGGACTGGCTGAAAACTACCTCTGTGTGCAGGCTTCCTCCACCCCATCTGAGAGGGTGTTCTCCACGGCTGGAGACACCTTAAAGGAATAGTACACCCAAAACATGATTAGCCTTCATTTTCTACTCACCCCCATGCTGAACAACACTCTGGAGTACTTTTTTGATATCTCAAATGCATCTGGAGATCTGGGAGGCTTCTTGCTGTCTGCTGACATTCAAATAATGGAGGTCTATGGCGCCCGAGGCAGAAAGGTCCATAAAAGTCCACAAAAACGTGTCAATATTCCTCCATACTGCTCGTCCAATGTATTCCAAGTATCCTGAGTGGGTAGCGTCCATAATTTACTCGAAATGAAGTCATTTAGAATGTTTTTAGAGCATAAACAGTAGTGTATAGGATTTCCTAATAGCGCCCCCATGCGCGCTCACGATGCTACGGAAGCCGGCAGACCAAACCAGCGCATTCAGCTCGGCAAAGAACTCATGCTCTTCCTCAACACTGAAGTCCTCAGACATTTTTCTTTCGTTGTTTCTTTCTTTGCACAGGTAAACAGCACATTTCTTCTTCTACGCTTGCATTATCGGCAGAGCAGACGCTGAATGCGCACTTTCTTCCGGTTTGGTCTGCCGGCTTCCGTAGAATCGTGAGCGCGCATGGGGGCGCTATTAGGAAATCCTATACACTACTGTTTATGCTCTAAAAACATTCTAAATGACTTCGTTTCGAGTAAATTCTGGATGCTACCCACTCAGGACACTTGGATTACATTGGACGAGCAGTATGGAGGAATATTGACACGTTTTTGTGGACTTTTGTGGACCTTTATGCCTCGGGCGCCATAAACCTCCATTATTTGAATGTCAGCAGACAGCAAGAAGCCTCCCAGATCTCCAGATGCATTTGAGATATCAAAAAAGTACTCCAGAGTGTTGTTCAGCATGGGGGTGAGTAGAAAATGAAGGCTAATCATGTTTTGGGTGTACTATTCCTTTAAGCGCTGAAAGATCCCGTATCCTTCCAGAAAAAGCAGATATGCTCATCTTTCTGCAAAAGAACTGTTAATTTTCCCTACTACTGTTTTATAATTAGTATTTTTTATTATTTAAAATAGGTTATTATCCCATCATTTGTGATTAGACATTGTTGGCTATTAAGTTTGTTCTTGTATTCATTTTTCATTTAAACACAGATGTTACTCCAGTTTCACATTTCCTGTGGACATCTTGATCTTGTTGAGTTTGTAAGATTGTGCAATAGTTAAGTAAACAAAGTTGATTCTGATAATCAAACTGTTTGTTCTCCTTTTTCCCCCAAATTGGAATCGAAAAAAGAATCGATAAAGAATCGAATCGTTTCATAGAATCGAAAAGGGAATCGGAATCGTGAAAATCTTTTCAATTCCCAACCCTAGTTATGTACTTACTTTGGAAAGCTGATGAAAGCCGCGGGCATCCCTGGGTCCAGCAGAGAGGCTCCTAATTTGGGGATTCCAGGAGCTACGGTTGGATCATGGCTGCTTTCTGCGGAGGTTAAGATGTGATGGCATTCTGGAGGACAAACAGGAGCTAAGGAACCAAAGTAGTAGATCATAGAAGGTCATCGGGCAGAGTGCACCAAAGCAGGGAGAGGCAGCAGAAGCTTTTTAAACAGCCACCTACTGACCATTACAAAATAATGTAATCTTCATCCTTTGCCAGCATTATTTTCTCTATCTTCCATTTTGATTAGGAAAAAGCTTGTCTCCTCTCCCCTCCTTCAGTTTACACATCTAGCCCCTGATTAGATTTGTGAACTTAAAAAAGATTCAGATTTTTTTTTTCTTTGAATTTCACTTTGCCTACTTCACAGAGGCGATGGCGTTCTCGTTAAATGAGTTCACCAAAAACTCGCCATTCACCTCTCTCCATCTGGTAACGCCCCAGAGCAACCCTCAACACAGCGGTAACGTTTAAATCACCAACGTTTAAAGAGCCAAAATTCATATCCGGTGTGAAAACACCTTTGCAGAGTGTGCATATAGTAACGGTGGAAAACTCCTGTTTGATACGAGTAAACCTGCAGCACAATCTAATCTGCAGACTTTAAGTTTAAGAAGAGAGACAGAAACGCAGAAAACAACCAATAAAGAAACCACTAACACTAACTTGGACTAACAATTGAATACTAACATCTGATTTAGAGCCTAGAGTTATTTGAAATGAATGAAAAACAAAGGATTTCCAAAAACTCTCTCTCTCAAACTAGAATAAAAAAATTCAGATATGTGGAAGTAGTTTTATTGGAAAAAAAACAACAACAAAAGAAGAGCAGAGCCAGCAAAAGTTAATTAAATGGGGAAACCACTACATTTAAAATTTTTTATTTTTAATGGCATTGCTGTAGCTGTAAAACTCAACATGTTGTTCTTCCTGTTTTCAATTGATTCACTTGCAAATTTATATATTTTTTATTTTGTTATTTTAATGTTAAATCTCATAAATTTGTGACTTTGGCAAACTGGTGTTTTTCAATTCCTCTTATGGTTTTCTATCGTTACAGTTTTGGTTGTTTTCATCCGATTGTTTCAGAAAAATGGAGCCCCCCCACACAGACAACAGCACATTTCATACTGACAGCTGAAACCCGTTAGGGGGATGTTTCATACCTGCTTTGACAAGCAGCAAGTTGAAGTAATTGTGTTTGACCTACTCACAGATCATAAATGAAATATCATCTACCAGCAGGAGGATGCTCTGTTATTTAGTTTCAGTCAGAGGTCATAATCTGTCATATTTCATGAGGGTCAGCTGGTCCAAACAGGGATCAGATCCAGGTCAGTGGAAACGGACATCTTCACAAACTAAAATACTATCCAATTCTTAATTTTTAAGATAATGTATTACCATCTTTTATACAAAATTTAGATTACAGGTAAAAAGTTAAATGATTTGAACGAATAGACCATAGAAGTCCATTTTCATTTAAAGCCTCCCTTCTAACTTTTTCCCATCTGTCTCCGGTTTGATAGGCCGTCTCAAGAGAAACTAAACCAAAACACGTCAGGCATTGCTGTTTGAGTTGTTGGTTTTGACACCATGCGTTTATACTCTGCTTAGAACCGGATGCCTCGAAGCTCCCACTGCTACGCCGTGTGTTATTCATCAAATCCCTCGCATGACCTGACTTAGCAGTGATCCCTAAGAGAAGTCTTGTTTGTCCGACTGTATACGCCTGAAGGGAAGCAGCGTTGCCTTGTGGCTCCAATCCAAGGCACTGAATATTTACTCTGCCTTCTTGTTTCATTTTAACATCCATATGTATGCAAGCATGTTACTCAGCCAATTGATGTTTATTTCTCTAGTAAAGGTTTTTTCCTTTATTTGTTTCATTAAATATTTCTTTTAAATAAACCTCTTGGTTTACTTTGCAGTAGACTAACCAAGAAAATGCTCAGAGCTGCTGACATTTAACTTTCAGCTTTTCAAAGTTCCTATCTGGAGCCATCCTTGTGGAAACATTGATTGAGAGTGCAGGACATTTTGCACACAGACAGACCCATACAGGTTCAACCATGGATGTAAATAATGAAGTGAGGAAATGCTTCTTGGCTTCTGGAGTGGCTTTATTATTTCATCTTTTTCTGGTTGATTTTGATGCATAAAGACTTGTTCTATAGATAATAGAAAAAAAATAAAACTTGCTATTTGTCTGTTGGGCATTTGTGACCCCATTCGGCTTAGCTGAATGCAAATGAGTGTTTTTAAAGGTTCTGACAATCTATTTGTTTTTTTTAATAAACACGAATGGAAAGTTTTAATAACTCTAATTTTTCATTTAAGTAATTTAATTCAGTTCTTAGAATATTTTAAGACCAGTGGAACAATTTTAGGTGCCCCTAACAGTAGCTTTGAAATAAATTTCAGTTCGTATTTCTGTTCCTGGAGTATAAATCTGAAGTGACACATTGGTCATTTATCTTTAAACCATCTTCCATTGTCTTTCCTCCATGTATATTTAGCAGGTGGGTAAAAAAGGGCCGAGAACAGCAGCAAAGCAACATCTTCACAAAGTCTCTATAACCAAACAAAACTCATTATGCAAAACTTTTTTTTTTTTTTTTAAAGAAAAAAGCTTCTTTCCTTTGACCTCGATCCTAAAAATCTGTCTTTTTCAAAACATTACAAAAAGTTTTATCTTGCTTTTCCTAAACTTACCTGAAAGCCTAACGAAACCAAATCTGATGAAATGAAAGTTAAAGGGTTGGACTGATGGAGACTGAGCAAAGAGGAAAAGTTAAGAGACTTTGCTAACAAAGTGGTTTATGATGTAAAAGGTGACGGTTATAGTCAAACTTGTGTTTTTTTATTTTAAATAGTTTTTTTAACGGACGTTTATGTAAATATGCCAAAATTAACCGTTTTAATTTTCTGATGATTTTACTCGGACTGACGAACAACTTCATTTATGGTTCCTTTTTCCCCACAGATGTTTTTAAATCTATAGAAACTGCATTTTTCTAAGCTTACTTATATCCTGTTCAAGCCACTTTTAATCAAGTGTATTCATTATTCAAGCAGTCTTCTAAGATCATTTTTGGTTTTTAATCTCATAATGATTTTAATCATCAAGTTGACCAATAAAGTTTTTTATTGAGTAAAACAGCAGCACTAGGTGAGCTCTATGAAATTACTCATCTATAATTTATAATCTTATACTGGGTTTTAATGCATAAGCTTTTCTTATTGGCTTTTAAGTTGCCTTCTTGCTAATTATCAGCATATTTTAACAGCTTTAAGAGATCAGAAGGCCTTCATTTTAATGCTTTTAAAATAAAAGCGTTAAAAACTTTGTATTTTCTGTAGTTTGCTATAAGGTCAGGGTTAGGTCAGCACTTTAAACCAGTTTATCATTCCACCAGTTTGGGAGAGAATAGTCCAAATCTCCCTATAAGAAACGACAATCCAGTGGGGTTTGTATGTGTATTAGTGTGGAAACAGATACAGATCTCAGACAGTAGAGTTTCCATTGTTCATAGAGCTGATCTTAAGCATGACTTCTCTAATCTTCCTTTTGCCCTTTTGAAAGCAGAAGGTGCCTCTTCTTGTACTCTTTTCCATGTGATCGCACCTGAAGGACCGCAGCAGATCTGTGCTGACATTTTACTTCCAGGGAAGAACCCTGCTTGTTTGTTTTCTATCTCAAAAAATATACCTCATGTCCATCATGCTTTTATTTATTTTATTTCCCTGTTTTTTTCTTTTATTCAGGGGTTTTAGTTTAGCAGATCTGGCTGCTGAAGCCGATGTAAAAAGACTGGTCTATAAAGCTCTTAGGGTAGCCTTCTTAGAGTGCAGAGGATAAGGCTCCCAAATGCTCTGTAGAGCTGCGATACTGGGCTAAAATCTGACATCTGCTCTATAATGTTAAGAAAACAAGTGGCATAAAGCATATGCAGTAAATGTGATTTTGGCAATTATATTAAAAAACTTTATAACGTGAGTTTTTGTGCACATTGACTTCAAATGTTGCACTGATGATCCTAGATATCCAAATATTGAAAATGTGCATACAGTGTCCTTATGACCGACCATGATTAAGTTTAAGCTGTGCCCATTGTCAAGTGTTCCACTAAATCTGCTATTTAAATATATATTCCTGGCCTAAATCCTCTTCCCTGTGCAGTGACTTTAAATCTGGGCTCCCTGTGTGACTGCTGCTGACTGTTCAACTGATATAATCAGCTACAGGCAGCATTGAGGTAAACATCTGAACAACATCTGCGGTAATCTCTGGCAGTCTGTGAGCTAATGAAGCCCCAGTGGACAAAAGCGTGTCGTATGTTCAAATACAAATATTAAATCTGCCATCATTTGTCAAGCACATCTACATGCACATACGATGCTGCTTTTTCCCCAAGGAATACTTTTTACCATGCCAGCCTGACAATAGATCACAGAACCAACGTGGGTCTGTTTCAGCCGCCGGTCCCTGTATGATTAACTGGAGCTGTGGCAGTGTGAATGCATCAGACTGACCCAGAGTGATTGCTCTGATCCACATGCAGTCGTGGCAAAGTGGTTATGCACAAGTGCAACTTTGCTTCATTTTATCTGGTGGAAGAAAAAAAACACTTTGATGATCTGACATTTGGTAATCCTTCCAAACCTCATCACCTTGCCTCTGCTTTCAAAGCTGGCTCTGTCTGCTGGAAGAGCAGTAGCGCCTGTGTTCACCTGCCTGCAGACGCTCAGAGTGAGTTGATAAGAGTCTAAAAGGTTTTTCTCACTTATATGTGAAAATAAGGAGCTTAGGGATGCACGATATTGGGATTTTGGCCGATATCCGATATTTTAAAACTCATGTAGCCGATAACCGATATCGATACCGATGTTAAAGCTGGACAAAAATAAGTAGTCATTGAAAATAGCAGTTTTGTTATCCATTTCTGACACTTTGAAAAATAATAAACTCAAATATATTTTCATATGCTGATATCAAATTGATTTTTAAAAACGCGGTATCGATCTATTTTACTTTCAAAATCTCGTGAAATTTCATCGTTCTGTTACAAACTCTCGTGATATTTTGCAAATTCTTGTGAGATTTTGTTAGTAAAATAGATCGATACCGCGTCAATATATCAACATATAAAAATATGGCAAACGTTCGTGAATTTCCGGGGGATTTCGTAGCATAACGATGACATATAGCAATATTTCATTGGTAAAAGAGATTGATATGGTGTTTTTAAATGGCAATATATCAGCATATGAAGATATTGGGATATTTTAATGTATCAATATTTTTTCCCTCGTCTTTAGAAGTTTTTAAGTCTGTAAAAAAGAAGTTTTTGAGGAAGAAGAAGTAGTATTTAAAATTTTTTTTTTTTTAGACTTTAGAAACTCAGAAGCTGATCAAATATCGGGTTAAATATCGGTGGGGTGGCCGATTATATCGTGCTTCCCTAAAGGAGCTAAATGTGTTTTAAAACAGTTTCCAAAGACATTATGCTCATTAGAAGCCAGTGAATCGGCCTAATTTCAGTGCAATTTTGACAACTTTCAGTTTAACCGGCGTTTGTGTCTAAATGTGCTGGACAGAACCCTGGGAAGGAGCCTAGATGTGAGTCAGCTGATATGCTCATAAAACTTGAACATGGCTGCCTTAATTTTGGCATAGTGGGAACAAATCTGAGCTTAGTGATTGGCTACACTGAATATGCTGGGGGAAAAAAAACTTAACTGTGATGTTTCATGTGGTTATATATGTCAAAAAGTTGATTACACTTTATTTTTGGAATATTACAACACAATGGACAAAATGAAAAAGGAAAAATAGAAGAGATAGAAGGGAGAAAACAAGTGAAAAGGGGGAAAGAAAGGATAAAGAAAACCAATAAGAGAGATTTGAAGAGTGTAGTTTACACTTTAAACTTTTGATGTTAACATTTATTAAGTTAAGACTTCAGCATCAATATCCTGAGGACAGATGAGACCGACGTAGTCTCAGAGTATGTTTGCTATAAGATCATGTTTGGGAAAAGACCAAACACAACATATCAGCTTAAGCTCCTTGCACCAGCTGTTAAACATGATGGTTGACGGGAAGATTTAGGCTAGTTTTAAAGCCATTAAGGCCCCGTCCACACGAAGACGAACCCTGGCCTAAACGCACAAATTTTTCACCAAACCAGCCTCTCATCCATACGAAGTCGGCGTTTCGGGGGTCTGTAAACAACCTTTTTTTTATTCAGCCTTCAGAGTGGGAAGATTTTGAAACGCCGTTTTCGCGTTTCCATCTTTACGCTCTAACCGCATTTTTTTTTTTACACGCATGCGTCATACCGTCGCCTCTAAACACGCATGCGCGACACAGTATCACAACAACAATGGCGCCGTTGCTGCTAATGCTACTCACCCTGCTGTCGGGCTTACAACAGAATCTTCTTCTTCTGGAATATCTCCAGGAAGAACAGAGCAATATCGACCACATAGTTCAGCACCTGAATTTGACTGAACCACCAAAATGGACCCGCAGGGCAACCATGTATAAATATTGCTGCGCATGCCCAACATTTCGTCGCCTCTTTTTGCTTTGGCACCACAGCGCCACTTACAGGCCTGGCATACATTTTGCAGCGTTTTCATGCATTCGTGTGGACGATCACATTTATTTTACGTCTCCGTCTTTACGGCAAACGTTTTGGAAAATATCAGCGTTTCGTGTTCGTTTTGACTTCGTGTGGACGGGGCTTAAATCAACTATCAACTCAAAGTAAACGTAGAACCAACTGTAAGGTCTGGGCCTTAGATTTGGATCTGTTTTGTAATCTACCTAGTAAAGTATTGTTCTTAAATTAACAATTGAATCTGTTATTTTTCAGGCTTTGGATAATATTAAGTGCATTCACATTAGCTAGACAGGGCGTGGTCCTCTGATCGGTTTCAGGGTCTGAGGATGGTTCCCATCATCCAGATCCAATCCAGAAACGGGACTCTTGCATAATAAAAAAAAAAAAAATTGGATTACCTTTGTTCCGTTCTAACACATAAAACCCTTAAATTTAAAAATACTTATTTTTCTTTGATAAAAATGAAAAACTTTTCAGGATAATATTTTGACACAAATCTGAATAACAGCTGTTTTAAAGTTTCTTACTCCGTATAACTAAACATAACGGTACGGTTCTATTTTAAACCCAACAAATGGGGTTTCCTACTGGAACATGAAAGTGTTTTGTTTTTGACAAACATCTGTGCTTTTAGGATGGCGGCTGTTTCATATTAACGTGGCAAACACCACAAAGAGGATGTAGCTGTTGTAGTGATTGCTGTGATTTGGAAGATCCAGAGAAATGCAGACGGTGCATTTCTGTGAGAAATGACAGGAAGCTGCATGACGGGTAAAGTTTGAGCTCTGCCTGCAGGATGGACACAGAACAACAAAACAACACCTCTGACCTGTTGCTTGGGGCACAGGTGACCTTTCTGTAGCTTTTTATCTGGCAGACGTCAACATTGTAAAATACATACTTGGAAAATAAGCCTATTTATATATTGCTGTCTATTTCTACAATTTGAATAAAAGCCGGTAGTTTTAAAGCATTATTGGCTAAACTCTAATACATTGCCACACGTTCTATTTAATGATTCTAACTGTCTAAACTGCTCAGAAGATAAAACTTCTCCCAAGAAAAATTAATATTCAAATAATGTATGTTTTTCTTATTTTAAATACTAACTTTGAGCTTACATCTATTCCTCAGGTTATGCATGCAGCTAAAACCTTTTCCAAGTAAATAAAAAAAAGATCAATTCAAGTATATTTTCTTTAAATCTCCTCAAGCGCTGCCCAATGTGCTGCATGTCTTGAAGCTCTGTTCAACGAGCTGACTTTAAATGTGTAATCCGTCGTTTTTTAATTATGAACTCTTGCCTCATGGTTTGATATTTTGCCAAAACTAACTAAAGATGTTGACGCATTTTACCAGTTTGTTTAAAGGATCACAAAATGAGACGATCGGTGGCATCGCTTGGCTTGGGCTTTCACAGCTCTAGCCCTGAATGATTCTCATCAACCCCCAGATATTTTTTTTTTCAAATTAGCTGCCCTATGATACTAAATGATAAGAAGTTTTGTAATTTCCCAGCTTAGGTAAATGCAACACAACCATGACGCTATGACCAATCAAAGAGGAGTTTGGGGAAAAGGGCTCTCATCCATGTTTCATTGACTATCAGTGCTAATACTATTCAGAATCAAGCCTTAAACTAAAAAAGCTTAACATGTGGAAGCAGAAAACAGCCGTTTCCCACATTTTTTATCTGTTTGGTCAGGGGTGAAAGTATGGTCTGGTACTGGTAAAAGTAGAATGGGAGGCAGATCTTTTAGTTCTCAGGCTCCTCTCCTGTGGAACCAACTACCAGTTTTAGTCCGTGACTCCGACACCCAGTCTACCTTTAAGGCTAGGCTTAAAAC
>NW_015150797.1:349441-350602 GCF_000732505.1 Cyprinodon variegatus
GCCGCTCACACTGAGCCTGGTTCTGATGGAGGTTCCTTCCTGTTCAAAGGGAGTTTTTCCTTTCCACTGTCGCTACAAACATGCTTGGTGTAAGTGATTGAGTCAATGAGTCGATGCAATTAACTGGTTTTCCTTAGATAGAAAACTTTTAATCAATTTGACTGGATGATCTGGTTTGTCTGTGTTTTGGGATGACATGTTGTTAATTGGCGCTATATAAATAAACTGAATTGAACAGAACTAGTAAATATCGGGCGATAGGCAATACCAGGAGACCTGCTTCCTGTTTTTTCACATCAACCTCAGTGCAAAGTTACCAGTCTGATTTAAGTGACAGTTGTGCTGTGCTTTTCAATAGGTGTGTGATGCATGTTAAATTTTGAGAAACTCTGCTCAATTTTTTATTTCTTCCACTTCATGTGAGGTGGTTTAAAACTTTAATTTCTACCAAATAAATCCCTATATTACATCCGAATTAAATATTTCATTATCTTACTGTTGGTACAGATGGAACAAAAATAGAAAGGGGACAGAAGCTTTGTTAAAGCATGAACATCAAAGATATCATCTGTTTTATAAGAAGTGACAGAGTTGGTTTTAAACTGGACATATAAAATCTTTCTGGTTCTCACAGTTATGAATCACACATGGAGGTTCTTTCAGCAAACGATGATGTCAGGCAATCCCCCTTAAAGTGACGCTAACGCACAAAAGAGTTTTTAGGGAAAAGTAAATTGAACACGATAGGAACTCATGTAAGCAGTCTCTCTTTGGGATGGCTGTTGATGTGAAAAGAGCCATGTGCTCTGAACAGTCAGAGTTCATTCCTGCAGCGTGAAGAAAAAGCACACTGAGAAACAGATCTTCAACTAAATGTCATCCTCTATGAAAGAGGGGTCATTGCTGGGTTGAAAAGCAACCAGCTGGTTGTGGTTTCCAACACACAACCGGTACTCATTTCCAGTTGTAAATGTACAACTTTATAAAAATCAGGCCCTGTTCTGTAGTTGTAGATGTTGGGTTGTTGTCAGTTGGCGCTGTGGTTCAGTGTTGGAACCTGTCTCATGTTATCCAGCATTTTGAGCTGCTGTCACGTGCCTGTCAGGGAAGTTCGGTCTGGCTCTGCTCCATAGTAGCGCGAGTATGATCGCCCACCCTCTG
>NW_015150797.1:351233-352951 GCF_000732505.1 Cyprinodon variegatus
GCCAGCTGTCTGGGTTGAAAGAAGTCAGAGCTCAGCAGTATGTAAGAAATAAAAAAGAAATTCATGAATTATGTAAGTCAGGGCATACACTGTAGGATATTTTAATTTGTTTTACTCAGCTACAGCTCAAAATATACAATGAAATCGCAGATTAAAAGCCTCCAGCTCACAATGCATATTCTTACACTGTACGGCCCGACGCTCTGATGCGATCTCGCTGCTCACACTGCACGTCCAAAAACCACACATTGGACCCTCCACCAAGAGATGGCGCTGATCGGAGTCATCGATCGGTAAAAAATTGTACAGTGTATGTGCGGCCTAAACAGAGGTCTTCAACATGAGGGTCATGGATGTCCTAAAAGGGGTTTCTGACGAAATCATGCATAGTAACCTCTGCAATATCACTTAAACTGAAAACAAACTGTTATTTTATGCGTTCCCCTTATCACAGACTGTAAAAACCTCTTTTAAAGCAACTGTGGAGTTGTTGTTGATTTATTTTGTTGCATATCTTTAGGTAAAAATTTGTCCTAAAACCCTTTGGCCTATATGGCAATGAATCCTTTCATCAATATGTGGCCCTGAATTGAAAAATATTGAAGAACCTCGACTCTAAAGGATATTTCTTTCTTAAATATGAAGCATCCACCTCCAGCTTCTCATAGAAAAGCTCCTTCACCATTCTCATTGTAAAGCCGTCTGAAATCCCGTCAGTTTGTCCTCTGCATGTTTGGCTGCTGTAATGTTTCCACAGAGAAGACTCCATGGGGTTCTTTTCTTCCTGATTGGGCCAATTCACATGTTTCCTCACCTCCCAGGATGACCCCCCCTCACCCCCTCAGAATCGTACACTTGATTGACAGCTCCCCTCAGCTCAGAAGAGGATCGCTGGATGTTGTGGCCTGGCGAGGGGTGAGCCGGGCTGCCACTCCAATGCAGTGAGGAACGCTGCGAGCTGGCAGGCGTGTCTCTGGGGATCACGGCCAGTCACACCAGGGTAATTACCCGAGCTCTGGGGTGAGGGGCACATGAAGCGATTTCAGCACCTTCGAATTAAACACGGTCCACAGACTATGAACAATCCAGACTGCTTCATTTAAAGCTCATGCTATTCATAGAGCCCTTTCTAAAAGTAAAGGCGCTGTTAGGTTTCAGGGTGTGAATTGTTGAATTTTGAAGGAAAGGGTTGGGGGTGGGGGGTGATCTGTGTTTGTTTTCAGCACCGTTGAATTAAACATGCTCCAAGGAATTGGAACAATCTTCCTGCCACCCAGACTGCAAACACTGCCATCCAGAGGGGATTTGGCTTACGTTGGATTTCAGTCTGAGCTATTTGAATTAAATTTACCATTTGATCTTGGAGTTCAGCAAATTTCAAAGCTGCTCCAAAACAATCTAGGAGCTGATTGATGGAGAGTTCACAAATTATTCAAGCTCAGATTGCGATGCCCTTTAAAGCTGAGAGCCTCTTGCTTATTATGTAGCTCTCAGCCTTATCAAAAGTTCTGACATAGATATTTCAAAAACTTCTAACATTTTACTGCAAATGGTCAACAGGGTCGCAAGAAACGTGATGAGAGAAAAATACCCGGATTAACTTCCAAATATTTGAGAAGAATCAAATGTTAAAGGAATAGTACACCCAAAACATGATTAGCCTTCATTTTCTACTCACCCCCATGCTGAACAACACTCTGGAGTACTTTTTTGATATC
>NW_015150797.1:355056-370871 GCF_000732505.1 Cyprinodon variegatus
GCCGCGCTATGACGTAATCGGCCTTCGAATCCGGTCTTCTAAGGATGCGTCCTAGGTTTTCGAACAGAGCCAAACTTAACCCCCAAGACTGATGCCAGGTTTTGCAAGATACTTTCTTCAAGCTATGCTAAAGCAGAAAGTCTGCATATTTCATGAAGACTATATTTTTCCTGCAGGACAATGGTCCATTGAAAGCTATTGTCTCACTGTTGGATTTGAAGATTTTTTTACATCTCTGCAAAAACGGAGAAAAGTGTTCTTGTTCACGGGATGGCAAGAAAAGGAAAAAAGTTTGCTTTGCCTCCGAAATATCAATACTTCAAGAAGCTTAGCCACTTATCTTAAAGAAAAAAACTAACATCTACTTTGCTTATTATATAGCAACACGATGGCAGAGGAGGCCTTTTTAAGCGTGATGAAGAGAAGAGTTTTATACGACTCAGGAATATCTTTGACACGTTCATATTTTTTGACCCGCTCTGCCAGCCGGCCCTCAAACTATCCATCACATCATTGTACAGGTTTCCTGATCTGAAATAAGGGTGGGATTAACTACCCAAAAACAAGTTTAAAAATAATGTTTTCCTACATTACAACTCCTATCCAAATCCTAACCACTCCCATAACTGTTCTCAGGTACGTAAGCAAGGAAAAAAGGCTCTGCCTGTCGAGAATAAGCCCCAAGACATGGCTGTTTGCTCATGGAATAACAAGACCAAGTGCCTCATCGTTTGTACAATCCCTTTCTTTTACATAACTTTGAAAATGCGATTGTTAGCCCAAATGCAAAGGTTCCAATCAATCCCAAATATACATACCTGGCACAAGCAACCCTGTGCATCATGAAAACTCCACAGCTCCATTAAAACATGATGGTGTTAAAACTATGCTCTAGTTTAACATATTTTCAGGCAAAACTTGTTTTAGTTCTTGAGGTTTATTAAATGAACCATTCCAAATAATAGTCGGTATTGACCCAAAATCCCTCTGCTAAAAAGCTGAATATTAGGACAAGTTTAATTTGATCAGCACCAACATCAAAGACCCAGATCTGACAGAAATGCTGCAGAGGAGTGTAGACGTATAATCTAATCCCAATCCGATAGATTTGGAGAACTTTTGTTAGGCTTAGTTTGGAACGATATCAAGCAAAGCTTTTATGAAAGAGAACTGAGCAGGGATTAGGCTTCATTTCTTAATTGACTGCATTTTTTATTCTTTTTTCTATTTTTCTTTGATGGGATGTGTAGGTTTCAGTTGAATATTTAATTTGCCACCAAAGCAGCAGGTGTAGGTTTTCCTGGTCCCCTTATTTCCAACAGTCTTGTTTCTAGTTAATGTATATAATCTTAATCAAGCTCTATGATTGAAATCTAAAGACAAATTTTTTTTTTTTATTTCTTTTTTATGTAATCTGCTTCCTGCCTGCCCTTTTAATCGTCTTTAGAGTTTCACTCCCGTCTGCTATTAATCTGCTCCCTTGCTGGTCTCTGTTGGTGGTATGATCTTTATATTTTGAAGAATTGCAGAAAACAAAAACTCTTTTCAATCGAATTTCTTGATCTTTTTAGCTGAGAAAGTCCAAAACAAAACAGCCTCAGGCATTTTAGTGTATTCAGGTTTTTTCATGTATATTCCATGAGCTCTTTAATGGAGCAGAGATTTTCGGTGTATGACAGGAGAGCAAGTGATTGATGCGGACCTTCCTAATGCAGTTCAAACAAGGCCAGTTGTTCTCCATGCCATCTGTGCATCTTTTAAGGAGGGTGTGCATGTTACTGTGCGACCCCTTTCATCAAACCTGCATTTGGGGCTTGTCAGAATCCACTTAACCACTCAGACATGAATGGTTAAGCTCCTCCACTGATCCTCTTTTTCCCCTCCAGGGGATCCTGTCAGTCTTGGCCTTCGGTGCCTGGGAATGGAAGTAAAACCTTAGTGTCCTATATCACTGCCGTCATGTCAACCTGCCGACTGGTTGTGTGATTCAGGTGTCAGCTTTTCTTAAGCTCCACTGTTACAGAAAATAGGCAATACATGATTAAAAAAATAAATAAAAATAAAGCATGTCTCTGCTGAAGGTTTAATCTTCTCTCGTTTCTCAAGTCTTTTGCCTCCAGCAGGTCTTTTTATTCAGGATTTTGTTTTTATTCCATGAACTCTAACCATCTTCCCTGTTGAAGAAAAGGGTCCCCACAGCATGGTGTTTACCACCTCTGTGTTACCATGGGGATGGTGCGTTCACTGGCATGTTCACTGTAAGCTTTCTTCCAGTTTGCATGCAGGCAAACATGTAGTTTCAATCATCTAAGGAGAGCAGCTTCTTCCATGGCATTTCTGTGTTCATGTTTTTTTTTTGCAAACTGCAAATGGATCCCCATATCTTACCTTTTCATAATAGCCAGATTTCTGTAAAAGTTTAAAAAACAAATCTACCTCTCCAGGAAGCTTTCTCAATTCAAATGTCTGGATCCGCAGTGAGTTTGAGTCTTTATAGAGACAGGGCCTTGTATCGTTTGGAAACATGCAAATGGAGACCGATGAATGGGTCGTTTGGTTCCATTGTTAGCCTGTAATATCTGAAACCTGTCTATGTTTGTGAAGGTCGTTCGTTAAAGGGGGGGGATTGTCTCCTGTAATACCTGAAACCTGTCTGATTGTTAAGGGTCGGTCGTTAAGGAGGTATTGTTCACCAGCTGGAGCGGGGAGGTACTTTGCTCCTCTGTGATGGGGTGGGGGTGTTGGTGATATTTGGAAGGGATCATATCTATACGGTGGCCCTGAAGTGTAAACTGCAACTTCAAATCTAAAAACGCAACTACATTAAGGAAATCGCAACTATGTAGTTTTGTTTTTCTTAATGTAGTTGCGCTTTTAGATTGGTAGTTGCAGTTTGCACTTCAGGGCCACCGTATATCTATGACTGAATTGTAAGTTTTTGGAAGCTGGAATCTGACTCCACTACCTCTGTTTAACATAGATGGCTTCCTTCATGCCCCGCTAAAACTCACGGCGGATCCAGACATTTGAGTTGAGAAAGCTTCCTGGAGGGGAAGCGAAACGTCTTCAAACCTTGAAAACCAAGTCCAGTGGATTTGTTTTTTAAACTTTTATGGAATGACTATTACCTGGATGACTGAGAATCTTCATCAGCAATATCCAGATTTGTGGATTTGCATGATGCATAGTAGATTTATAGACACAGAAATTGGGGCAGCAGCCTCAGACTCCTCTGTCATTACAAACATGAGTTTAGCTTTGTGCTTGTAATATGAAAAAGGTTAAAGGACATGTTTATAATGCAGTGTAGATGTATATATGTGACGTGAAGTGACTTATATCGATAATAACGTCATATAGGCATGAAGCCAATTCCAAAAACGATGACTCTTATGGTTTTTATATTAGTGATCTTGATTTTTAGAACTTAATCCAAGTTGTTTTTTGTTGTATATTCATAAACCTGTTCAACAACACAATATATTGTACGCGTGCATAACTTTGTATCAATGAGGCTTTCACTCACCCAGAGTTATTATTAGTTTGGGTTTAAAGGAAGACAGACGGGTGGCTCCTGATCTCTTGAGTGCAGAGCGGTCTCCTCTGGGATCAAAGCTCTTAAGTTGGCACAGAAAGAGTAGGGAGACTTGACCATGACCAAAAAACCCCAGAAATGGCTGACAGAGAGATGGCATCCATCTCCAGCCCCTCCTGTGCACGGAGGTGACGAGCAGCCCTCTGCTGTGTAGCCAGGCGGAAAACTGACCTTTCTGGCAGGAGCCGCCTCGGCCCTTTGGCACTGCGCATTGAACCTAGCCCTGCACCATCTCCTTTATCCGTCTCCAGCTCAGCGTGATCTTCAGCCTCCTGCTGCAGTTCCACCTCCTGGTTCCGACCTCCTCCTGCTGCTCCTTGCCCTGGAGTCTCCGTATGCTCGCTAAAGAGGAATAATTTAAATAACTGGGATAGAGCTGATGGCTACACCTTCCCATTTAATCTTTGACTCTCACTGGAGGCACACAAGGCCGCCACCCTGATCCATAATGTATAATTCAAGTGACTGCAAAGGTGCTTTTTATTTTTTATATCTGAAGAGCATCTCCAGCTGTTCACCAGGAGAAAAATCATACAGCTGTTCTGTCACTAAGGATTCACTTTCACCTCAGTCTTTAACCTCACAATCATCCCCTCCTTCCCTCATGCCTCTGCACTCTGTAACCTGGGATGAGGCATGTAGGCAACTGTTTGCCGCCACCTACTGGTGCGTTTTATTTCATACTGATGAATACAGGTCAGTGCTCAGCATCCAGACTGCTGGCCTGTTTCTTTGACACTGTATCTTTTATTAATGTTTCTTTCTTCTGAGCGAACTAAGATGGGGGGGGGGGGGTATGCTTTAGCAGGAAGAAAATTTTACATTAATACTTTTCTTTAAATCAAAGTAAATATTGTTAAAAAATGTGAACGTCTGATATTTTTCTCACAAAACACAACCAGTTCCAGTTAAAAATGAATTGTATATTTAAAAAAAGTAGATACCTCCTCTAATCGATGCACTCACTGAGCTTTCTTAAATTGTCAAAATATCATTTGGTGCAACTGTTCAGCCCAGACTGTTTTCTAAATGTTAATAAAATTACTTCAAATTTATTCTTATGTTTTTTCTGCCATTATTTCGTGTGATTTGCATTCATGTAATTTCTAACTATTTCTATCTTCATTATAATATTAATGGGGGGGATTTCTCATTAAATATCATGTGGGTCAAAAAATCCTCACAATCCTGTAATGCAATCATTGCAGAGTGATTTTAATAAATATATTTTCTAAACTGGACATATTTGTGATTTTATATTAAACTGATTATTTCTTTGAATTACTGCTGCTTTATTTTTGGCCCTATTTGGATTTTTTTCTCTTTTTTTTGACAGTGATTAATTTCCCCTACTATTTCTTTGGTTCTGTTAAATTTCTTCACACAGTTAAATAAATTATACAATTAAAAATAATATTCTACATTTATTGTTTATTTACTCTTTAATAACCCTACATATACTTCACCAGATGTCGGTGATTTAAAATTAATTTACAGTATTTTCTTTTCCTATATCTCAGGAATCAGAATACAGTATGTATTTTATCTGGTTTTAGGACTAAGAAAATTTAATTGGGCCTTAAAAAAGAATTGATGGTGGATTACTCTACCCAATAATAGATTGCTTAAGGATACATTCATGTTTAACTAAGAATAAGCTGTTCTTTCCTCTCCTACTGTCTATTGATAAATTTGTTATGTTTTTGGAGTAATCAAATGTTTTCCCATGACAACAAGGGGGGAAACTCGCCTTCAATAATTACCTAGAAGCCAATATCACTGCACGTCGTTCTTTAAAAGGTTAAAAGGCTTTTCTAGGTTTTTCAGAGCCTCTTACCATGAAAAACATCATTAACTAAGAGAAACTTTCACGCACACAGTTTATATGTGAATATTACGCAGGATATTAATGCTGAAGAAGGGGAGAGAGAGAAATTTTGGGTTTTTTTGTGACATGTTGATTCTTTTAAGGGTTCAAAGCATTTTCTTTCTAATGTTATGAAAGAACGGCTGTTGGATCTGGACCAAACACAAAGCTGGAACAACATCAGTTAGATTGATCCAAATATCTAACATCTGCATTTTCACATTTTTCTTATTGAGGATGATAGTGGGGAGAGATTATCTTTCAGACCGGTCTCCTCCGTCTATCAGCTGATCACAAACCTCTCTTTTCTTGGGTTAAATGTAGAATTGAAGTTCTTGTCATAATGCATTTAAATCTCATGTTTAACAGATCATTAAAGCTTTGCTGGAAACCTTAAGATAACAGCAGTAATGTTAATATCACTGCCGAAATAATTGTTATAATAATCAACTAGTTTAGTAATTGATTAATTGTTAACTGCAGTATATAGACTGTAAAACATGTCATTAGCTGACAGAGCAACCTTCTTTGAACAGTAATTATATCAAAATTGTAAAATAATTGGAAACATTTTGCATTTAAGAGAGCTTAATATTCTAATCAACTACAGCAGAATCATACTTTTGTGTCCTCAGTCGGTTAAAAGGTGTGACCAAAATGATCAATGCAGTGGCTGTAAAAAATGTAAAGTTGGTAAATGCAACAGTCAGTAAAAACCTATCAACAGGTGTCCAGATTTGTAAATTAAGTTAATTTTACTTACCTAGATTTAAGATTTGTATTTTTTTCTTGTTGTACAAACATACATGCTTGTTACATCAGATATTTCTTGCTACAGAAAACGGGTTTAGAAGTTATGAATACAATTTAAAACATGGTGGTAAAAAAAAAAAAAGTACGTATCACAAGTTTGCTGGTACACTCCCTACCAGTTTCCTGCAGTTATGCACCTAAATGTTATTTGGCAGCGGCCATTAAACAAGGAAAAGAAGGAGAAGGTGAAAATGGAACCATCGATCATACATTCATCTATTCTCAAATTTGATTTTTAATGTATAGGAGCAGAATAATGTTCAATCCGGGGTTCTGTTTCCTCGTTTTCCTTCTATTTAAAGGTGGTTGGAGAATAACTTTAATTTGCCTCACCACCGACAACTGTTAAAGGAGCACCGTTTTTTTTTTTTTGTCATTGGGCCTTTGATTTTACGTTATTACATCATGTTCTACTCACCCATATGGGATCTATAACAGGAGCTGTACCTGCATGAACTCCGGAGAGAGTGATTCTTAATAAAATGAAGAACAAATATCTAAACTGGTGAGCATCCTTTTCAGAAGACTTTTAGACTTGTCTTCAAAGATTTTTCCAGATCTGGTTGAAGACAGATGCTACAGTTGATCCCTCCTGTCCACACCTAACAACACCTACAACCAGTTGATAAACGACACAATAAGAGTTTGAACAACAATTGATTTTCCTTTGGGTTCGATAAAGTATTTGTATTGTGTAACTCGTACTCATAAATTCTAAACTTCTATTCTCACTACTGTTGGGACAAGATACATTTTTCTTTCCAAGTTAGTTTCATTGTTTATAAGTGATTAATTTAAATCATTTCACACCTTAAATGAAAACCATATATTAACAAACTAAAAAGCCTTTTGAATACAAAAGCCTGTTTGTTGAATTTAAACATATGAGCACAGCAACAAAAATTTGTTTTTAATCCATGATTTTTTCAGGTTATTCATCCAACAGATTGATTAAAAATTATAATAATTTAGCTTTTTTTTTTTTTTTTTTTTTTAGAAACCCTCATATTATATAAAACTTCTTTGAAAAACTACTTTGCAAAATGCTCTTTTTTTTATCATATACAACATTTCAAATTTTCTGAAAGGTGCGTTAAAGGTTAATTCACCTATAGAAGAATTGCGCTATAACTTATTTTCGAATAGCACAATTCTTTCCATTGAAATATGGTAAAAAAATAATAAAAACTTTATAGCAAAAGGCATACAATATCGCCTTTAACAGTTGAACTTAAGCTGTAAAAGGAAAAAAAAGTTGCTTTTCTAAAACTGAAGACAGCTATGGAAGTAGAGCTATGCACAAAGCTTTGCTTTTCAAAGCTTAACAATTGCATCACAATGTGCAACATTTAGTGCCTTTAAGACATGCATACCATGAAAGCTTTAAGCCTGTTACTAACACAAACAATCCATGCCTCACCCTCTTTACCAAGCAGTTAGCTTAATCAGACGTGGCCTAACTAATGTTGGCTCTGCAGCCTGTCATCTGGTCCGGTGGTGGCTGGCTGCAGCCTGGAAGCTGACATTAGCATCTATGCTTGCTGCATCATGAGTCCCGTTTCATTCCTTCCTGACTGCCAGTTACAGTAAACTGAGTAGATATAACTCCCTAAGCTACATGCAGGCTGAGATTGTAACAGACAAAGTCACCTTCATGAAGTAACACCTGGGCAGCTACGTTTGTCTAGGGCTGAAACAATTCATTGGATTAATCAATTATTGAAGTACTCGTTAACTAATTTAATAATCAATTTATCGTTAACTAGAGTATAGAGACTTTAAAACATGCCTGTAATGGAGAAACACAATTAGAGCAGTAATTATATTAAGATTGTAAAAACTATATGTAAATTTTGCATTTAAGACAAAAAAATACATTATTCTGTCAATATGCTCTATCCAGAACGCCTCAAGTGGAAAAGTTTGAGTTTTACCTGGTTTATATCATAAAGTTCTTTAAAAAAAAAAAAAAAAAACTTTGTCTATCCAATTAATAATCGGTTAATTGAAAAAATTATTAACGGATTAATTGATTAGAAAAATAATCGTTAGTTGCAGCCTTAGTTTGGTCTCCCACTGAAAGGTTCTGAGTGTCTGCTGTGACTAGCAGTCATCCAGCCCTTCACAGAACCATAGCTACGGCGTAATGCACTAAATGTTTAAGCTTGAATACCGCTAGTGGGACAAATGGATGTGTGAAGAAGAAAAAATTAATACAAAGGTTCCTGCATGGGACTTTAATATGTATTTTTAAAAAATGCATTATTTTAATGCGTTAAAGTCTGCGTAATTGATTAAAATTAAAGTCCCTGTTCTGATTCTCAGAGGATCCATTGTAACATGTAGCCTAGCTACGTGGTACGAACAGGGAACCAATACAGATCATAAATTTATTTAAGTAAGTTATTGACTTATTTACAAATTCAGACATGTACCCCTGTTTTTATTAACGCCGTAGGTGAAGAAAGTCTTTTTGCAACGGTTTAACCATACTGCAGTGATGTCACTACCAGCTAACGGTCTGTCATGCAACTCAAAGACTCCAAATCCATTTACAGTTGTCTTAGGGAAGCATGTCACTTCACAGTAAGAACATTTCATACATTTCATGCTTTAGTTGAGAATAAAAGGGTTGCAAAAACAAAAAAATTCATATGGCTCAAAAACAAGCTGTTGCCCCAGCTTTTCAAAAAGATAATCATACAGGATTAGTGTTCATTTTAATTTTTTTAAGTGGTCCATAGATGGAAACGACTCGTATCGCAGGAAACTCATAGGAATGATAAAGTTTGAGCTAAAAATAAAATAAAATAAAAGATGCCTTTGGTTACCTCCATGGTTCCGTCGTTCAGCATCAATTTGATAAGACGTATCTTCCATAATTGTTAGGTTGCGGTTTCCATTGTAGTAAAGTGTTTCAAACTGTTTCACCTGAAAGCAACTTTTTGATTTTAAGAGAAATCTTTTATCTTTTTTAGGAATTAGTCCCACTTTACCTGCAAATATTGTATTAAATAAAAACATTTGTTCCGTATCTAACAAACAGTTGCCGTCTCAAAAACCTGGGCTTTGTTGTTTGTTTTATTTTATTTGGTTTTTGAAGAAATCTCACTTTTTTGTTTTAGTCTAGAGAATTTCTTTTACACAATATGTAACAGAATAAAATTCAGACCTGTTGACATATTTCCTGCCTGGTTGAACATTGAATCAAACCGTGAAACTGATTCCACTGCAGGCATTAATGTGCAGTTATACTTTCATACACTTAGAGCTGGTAGTTTATTTGAGGAGCAGTTCTGTGAGTCAGCCGGTTCCCCCGTGGGCCGCAGCTGGAGCGGGTCGAGGGCTCCACCCAGCTGCAACCAGCGTCATATGTGGTCGCAAATTCCCCAGCCTCCCCACAGCCAGACTGTTTAATTTATGCGCATTGAGCTCCCTTCTCCTCCCCTCCTTTGGCTGCAGGATGTATTGTCCTCCGCTCTCCAAACTGAGTTAAGTTTTCAAGCAGAGCCTTTCACTTAACAGACCTGGGGGAGGACTAAAGAGCCACTGCTGGATAGCTGTTGTTGGCAGCCAGATGTCTGTCTGTGGTAAGTTTTAATGTTTGCTCTGGAATGTGGTCCCAGTTTGATCTGGAGATTCATTGAGGAAATCAGATTTTTTTAAAACAGCGGCTTGCAGATAAAGATGGTGTTTTGTGCTTTTTTTGACCTTTACATGTTGAAATGTGTCTCTCCAGTCTGTAATATGGAATAATTAACTCTCTTCAGCTCAGCTTCCAGGTGAAGGGACTCCATAATCTGCTACATTACAGTAACTCTTTGAATCAACTTTGTCAAAGAAGGAGGTCAAGCCTGTATCTGTCCGTAAACTGTTTTTAAGGTCATCTTCTAGCCGTTCTTTTAAAACTGAGCCCAGGAACAAAGTCTTTAACATGCTGAAGTAAATGATTTGCTGAGACTTTGGCCTGGTTCCTCAAGACGGGTCAGATGAGCTGTAAAAACACTCACACCCTGGCCCCCCAGGGCACGGGGATCTTTTGTTTCTCTGTGATGCTGCGAAATGTGACACCACACTCTCCTTTTCAAGCCCCTGGAGCTGAAGTGTCATGCTTCAGCTTTGGCTCAAACACCGGCCATTAGCAGAAAGACGTGAAAATAAAGATGCAGACTGGAAGACAGAGTCAAAGCTTGAGTTTAATCCTTGTTTGTTTTCTGTGTGCACATCCAATTGTAATGGGGATCTGCATTTACAAACCATGTCGGATAGTCACTGAGGCTGCTGCGGTATCATGTGGCTGTGGTACAAGGGGTTGCTTATGTGAATCGGTGGCAGCTGGAGGCAGAAGAGTGGCTGCAGCCAGGCACAGCTTCTTACTCTCCTCTAGTCTTATTTATTGGCTGGTTTTGAAAAGCTGACAGGATTTTCAGCCTATTTTATACCCGGGTTCATGCTGTATACTGTAATGAATAGGCCTCTATTTCTGGACAGTTGGACCCAGTCACAGATTGTCATGACACGAGGCGAGGGAGCCAAGAGTCTCGCTTTTCACTGCAGACGACTGTTCTCTGCAGGAACATTTGCATAACGTCAGGGTATGGGAGATGCATAATGATGATGATGATGATCTGTGCAGCGGTTTATGAGTGTAGTAGCTGCTTATTACACCCAGCATGTGTTTGTGTGCATGTGGTGCAGAAATGGCCTCCTTGGTTTTCTTCTTAAAAGTCTCCAATTTGACTCTTTTCTGGAGATTTTTATGTTTTATTGAGATGGTTTAGTTGGTTGGTTAAGATCTGAAGATTCTGGAACTTAATTAAATTCATCAAAACAAGCAACTTCCATTATTCAGACTAAAAACTCAAACACTGAACTGCTCTTTTGATGCACATTTTTTTTTCATTTAGCAAAAACTATTTCCAAAGAAGCTAAATTGAAGTAACAGATATATGTAACGACTTGGTGGAAACCATAACAATAAAATGAGACATATTGGTATACAGAATATTAACAATACATACATATCAATTGGAGAAAAGTTATATAAAGAAGGGCTCCATAAAAGGGAAAAACTTAAGATTTCAGAATTCAGAAATGCAGAGATTAAACTTTTTTGTGGTAATTTTCTGCAAACGAACAATTAGACAAAGGGTTCCAGAGAAGCATGTCTTTAAATTTGACAGAAAGCTTTTGTAACAGTGGTAGATTGACAATCTTGGCTTATCTTGTTGATTAATTAGGTTTACTTTCATTAAAACATTGATGGTTGGGAAAGAAGCTTAGATGCAAACATGAGGATAATCTTGTATTCTCTTTCTTCCAGGTGCCAATGTCTCACTATGAACTAAATATGCGTACCTCATTTTATCGTTACCTATTTTATGGTCAATTACCCAAAAGTTCCTTCTCTCTTTCCCTAGATGTTTAGTGGTTTATTCCCTCTTAGTATTCATTCACTCCTTTTCTCTGTTTTTCCATCCTTCTCTATTCTGTTTGTTTCCCTTGTTTACTTCCTTGCATCTTTCCAGCTTCCTTCTGTCTTTCTGCTATTCTGATCTTTCCTGAGTTTCTTCCTTTCTTCTTCTGTTTTCCCTATTTTTTCCCTCTCTACTTTACTTTATTTTTTTTCCTGTTTTTCCTTCTTATGGAGGAATTTCCTTCTTTATGCTGACCTCACAGCCTTTGCTCTTCTTTCTAACTTTCTCCCTTCCTTCATGATGTCCTTCCCTCTTCCTTTCCTTTTTTCTTCCGGTTCGTCTTTCCTACCATCAATCCTTTGGATGGACCTTTTTTCAGGCTCCATCTTTAAAGCCCATTGCTGTTTGTTTTTATTCTTTATTTTCATGGTGAACTTTTTTTATTTACGTTTAGACATTTGCTCTCTGTTGAATTGCGGACCTATAGTGGTGGAAGTTTTTGTGGCCCCCTATATTCCTTAGGGTTAAGTTGTGCAGAATTTTTGCTCCTAGAGGGTTTGTCATGATAAATTAACAGAGAGATTATATATCTGACGAAAAAACAGAGGCTGGCGTGCCTCCTGGATACAATCTTTGGGGTTGGTCTCTGCCTCAATGACATGCATATGTGCGAATGAGCTTCATTTAGCGGGTGGCGAGGTATTGACGATGAAGGAAGATGCTCAAAGAAGAGCCGCTGCTTCTCCACATTAAAAGGAGTCAGTTGGGATTTCAGGCGTTAATTGGTTGCAGTTTACTGGCCAATCGCTGTCTTTCAAAAGACAGAGAATCCGGTTCTGATTTTAGTATCAGTATTCCAATCTTGCTTTATTGAAAAGGGCGCTGAAAGAGGCTGATTTTAGACCTTTAGAGGGGTAAATAAGATTGATTTTACATCAAAGTAACATCTGATCAAAGATCTCTCAAAATGGAGGGAATTGGACAGCCGATCAATCGGTGCACCCCTTCCCTACCCACTTCCCACTTGGAGAAGACCCAGAAGGAACAATAACTTTAGATTGTGTCTGAGAACATCTTGGACTCCTAGATGTCGTTGGGAAGAGGGATATCCAAGGTTCCCTCCTGGATTCATTCAAAGTAAATATGTATTCAATAAAAGGGGTTTATTTCAATAATACCTCTTCGATCAGCTGTTCTCCTGCTACATAACCTTAGCACTACACTTGGATGTCATAATATTTATTGTCTAATATCTCAGCTGCTCTCTGCATAGTTTTACCGCTCAACGACGGCAGCCTGAGTACAGCAAGACAGAAAGGAGGTGAAGGTGGAAAAAAAAATGGAGAATCTGGGTTTGTTCAAAATAAATAGGATGTCCTGATTCTGTGTTTCGTGGCGCGTTCATAAACATTATTTTCTTTCTTTAAAAAAGTTAGTCTCAAATTCTGTTTGCACATTTCACTGAGGATGTAAGCAACATCAGTTTGAAGATGGTTAATTTGTTTATTTTAATCAGACTGTTAATGCTGAGGATTTAAAAACATGTTAATTGGTATTAATCGTTGTCAATTTCTGGAGTCGGATCAAATCAGGTCAGATGGAAAAGAATATTAAAATGATCAAAAACTGGAGATGGTAGTTCAGCCATTTTTTTACTTGCTTAAAGTATTATTTTTGGGCAGTTTTTATAGCATGAAACGGTAAATATAGTTTGATTTGAATTATGATTTCTGATTCCTAAACAGATGATTAAAATCATGCAGTCAGTTTCTCCATAACTGTAGTTGCACAACTGAAGGAAGCTGAACTAAAGTAGCATCCATGAGTGGTGTTTGTACCAAACCGACTGCCTGCACTACTCCATGGCCTCTTAAGTCTGTTCCCATTGACTTGGAGAGCGAAGTGAGCATCGAAGCTGCGTCACTCCGAGCCTCTCTTGCCCCTGCAGGGTCACGTCTGAGGAGGGAAGGGATCAGTGAGCAGGAAGATGACAGGCCGGTGAAGACGCAGCTTGAAGCCCCTGGGGATTTCTGCTCTCCTGGTGCTTATCTCCCCTGCTTCCTGCTTGTTTGTGTCGTTCCTGACAGAGCAAAAGTTGCAAACAATGGCTTATCATGACAGTTGCCGCTGCTGAGACGGTGTCCCCTGCTGCTCTGCGTCTACACAGCGGTTTGTTCCTTTGTATCCTGGTGGCTTTTCTTTTACGACGTCTGCTTCTGTATCTCTTGCAGGATGGCTCTGTGGGGAACCTTGATGACCTGGCTCAAGAGTACTCGCAGTACTACGGCACCTCACTCAGCGACGTGTGCGAACGGATGGAGGAGCTACGGAAACGCAAATTAATACAGGAAATGGAGATGGTGAGGAATATTCAAGCATTTCTATAGGATGTTTTACTGCAGTGCAGAGAAAATAAGCTTGAGTTTGCTAGAAATCTGTTGGTCAGGCAGTAGAGAAGATTAAATGTCCATCTCTGTGTAAATATACTCCCTAAAACAGAGGTGTGCAGCTTATTGTAAACAGCAGAAACCTCAATAACATGTTCTGTCTGTCCAGGGTAGTATTTTCACCTATAAACTCAAAGAGCTGTATTTAGTCTCCTCTCATATAATTTAGAAATGTTTCCCTCCGGTGGATTTGAAATGACTAACCCTTATAAAAATAAATTCAGTTTCTAAATCTTGGCTTTAGCAGGAATCCTTCAAAACGCTGCAACACTTCAGTTTGCAAAAGTGCTCCAAATATAAACGATATTAGGGGAGTTTTAAGCTAAACCTGTAGAGGTGGAATTTATGTTCTATTTAAAGTGTTTATTTGTTCATTTAAATCATGCTTTCATAAAATAATTTTTATGAAAACCTTGTAAAGCTTTCAGGAAGAACATTTCCTGCTTTGTGCATCTGAAGAATAAAGGTTGATTTAAGATCGACTCATCCATGTTCCATGTCATCTACATCGATCATTTTGATGCAGAAGATTCGCCGAGCAACGTTAAATGTTGAGTTTTAAGTTAAATTCTAATAACATGAGTGTCTCTGATCGTTAATGCGGTGAGAATAGCAGCTCAAGTTGTTTTCTAGAGGAGGAAATTGTTAGCAGTTTCTATTTAGGTATAGTTTAGAAGTTAATTAGAATATTTCACATTTAATCGAACATAGAAAGTCAAACACATGACGAGCATCCACTGACTCATTTACAGCAGATATTTATTCACACAGCACATCCAAATAGGTTAGGCTATAGATTCTAGGCTAGCTGACAGTTGTGTAATCATACTGAAATAAAGGATGTGTGACTAAAGTGGTGAGGAAGGGACATGGAGGAAGATCTGATCAGTCACCGTCAAATTTAAAAATGTACCGTAACAAAAGCACCGTCTGGGTTACAGAAGCACATGACTTTCCCTAAACATTTTCTCCAACTTTATAAATGTACATTATTATACTTTAAGGTTTAGTTACACATATAGAACTATATATTCATGAGAAAGGCTCCAATAACTGTTAAACATTTGTTTTTATTACCTGTATTATTATGGAACAACCACTTCCGTCATGAATTAATAGGGACCAGTGGCGGCTGGTGGAGTTTTTTTTTGTATTTTTTGTTGCCAACAACAAAAAATATTATAAAAGCACAATGTAAAAACAAAACATAACATCAACAACAGGACTACTTTTTTAAATCTTGCCCTTCTGAGGCTTTGTGAAGGAAAATCTGTGTTTTACATGGGAACAAATATTGTTTTTTAAACCTAAGGAGATAATGTACCAGTTTAATAATGGAGAAGCTATTAGTCACCTTTACCTTTTACAATATATTACCGTACAAAACTATTTTCTGAGAATGTGTTTATTTAAGAGCAACTATGCAAATGAACAAACATCTAGAAAAATTATAATTAATAATATATTATTATCCCAGATTGTTCATGCTTCTTTTTCATTTCTAAAAAGTGCTTTAAATCAGTCCTAGGTGTCTTCATCCATGCTGGGTCAGATCCTGATGTTTGAAAAAGGAGGCAGACAGTCAAGGCAGCAGAATAAAGCATTAGCCTCGCTGCATGCAGTTAGCCAAGCCTTGTAACTAAGGCCCCATCCACACGAAGTCAAACCCTGGCCTA
>NW_015150797.1:371269-386755 GCF_000732505.1 Cyprinodon variegatus
CACTTACAGGCCTGGCATACATTTTGCAGCGTTTTCATGCATTCGTGTGGACGATCACATTTATTTTACGTCTCCGTCTTTACGGCAAACGTTCTGGAAAATATTAGCGTTTCATGTTCGTTTTGACTTCGTGTGGACGGGACCTAAACCAGGTCCTGGAAAAAGACCAAGTGAACCGTCTCCATCTGTCTTTGTACTGCTGATTATTTTGATGTTCAGCTGATCAGGTCCAAACATTTTCACCTCCAGCTTCTCTTGGTAAGTTTGCTTCCCTCCCACACCTCGGCCTGTAAATCAACCGCGCAACATCTGTGATGACAGTTCCTGTCCCCTCAGGGCGTAGCTTTGGTGCGCCCTGAGCTCTCCTATACCTCAGTACTGCAGAGGAGCTACTGCGCATGTACAGCTTTTAACGAGAGTCAATGGCTAAACATTTTTCCACCCTATGGCGGATATAAGTCACCAATCACGAAAAACGAAATGACGCTTTACATGTCGTTGAAGATTGAATATTTATTTTGCACATCTGAAAAATATATATGAATATATTTCGAAATATTTTTTGTAAATACAAATTATAAAATATAAATCTTATTATTTCATTTACGTTTTTCTAAAATTCTTATTTAATGTCTTAATCAAGGTCATTGGGCTGGTGGGGCGATGCCCTAGCGCCCTCTATTGGCCAGCAGCCACTGACACGGACATCAGTCAGGACAGCTGCTCAAAGGTCGTTCTCATGGCAATCCAGCAGATGTCATCCTTTAAAACTGCAACAAATGCATCCAAACTGGTCCATCTAATGTTGTTGGTTCATGAGGCTCTGAAATCGCCATCACTAGCCGACGCAACTTCTGCAGCATTTATACTCTGCACGGTTTCTCCCTACTGCAGACGACCTTCTATTTGTTTATTATTAATGTTTATTACTCAAGTAGAAGTACAAATCCTACTGTTTGAAAACACTTTTGTAGAAGTAAGAGTATCAACTTATTAAAGTGTAAAGGTACCTTTTTTTTAAACTGCATAAAGTATAAAAGTAAAAAGTAATGCAGGAAAAATGTAGGTAGCGTAGGACACAGATTGCAAGCATACAGCACAGCACCACTTATAGATTTACAAAACAGTTGTTTCCAACATTTTTAATGCCTGGAGTCATCAAAGAGCAACAATTGTTTCTTTGTGTTCGTAATCTGTTAGTCCCGGTGATCTTTATGGGCCCAATCATGGGATGTCATAAATGTTTGGATTTGCACACCCCTGATGGGAGGAGGCAAAAGCCCAAAAGGTCAACTTTGCTTATAGGAGAATTCTAACTTGAATCAGTTTGGCATTTTTACTATTTTCCAATATTTTCTCCAAATATTAGTGTCTGTCTTTACTCTTTAAATGCTGTGGTTATTTATTTATTTATTTTGTTTATAAGGGGTATATATATATTTAGCATCAATCTGCAGCTCTTCCGCATCATCAGCTCCTGAAACGGGCAGGTTACAGCTGTGCGGATGAAACTTTGCAAAGAGCAGAGCGCTCTGATTTTATAACTTTCCTCAAATTTGTTTAGAGGTTTTAGGCACGCTCACTTAAAAAAAAAACTGATGCCGCTATTTTACGACATGAGGCAGTTTTGGCTCAATGGTCGGATGAATTGCCTCGGCGGCCGTATCTTATCCACTGGCCTTGAGGTTGATATAAGATAAAAACACATTTTAGTACATGTGGATTAGATTCATTTGGAACTGTTGACACTTTGATGGATGTTAATTTTTTGCTTTTAGATTGTATGGTTTAACTTTCATTTCAATTCATGACAATTATAAACATGTTCAGGTGATAAATCCACTGTAACTTTACCACTCAGTTTAAAACCTAACACTTTTTTTTAACACCAGCTGCAAACGTGTTACATTTAAAACAAAATGCTTTGAAAGCATCTGTTAAGCCTGAGATGATTAAACAGCCGTCGGTGTTAAAAAATGTTGACTGGCCATTTAGACCAGATGAACTTTATGCCAAATATTTGTTTACGACAACGCTGCAATTTAGTCCTCCGCCTCTGCTGTGTTTTTCAGGGAAAGGTTGACTCAGCGGCCGCATCACCACACCTCCGCTCTCAGATCCAGGTGAGTGTCCGGGCTGCAGCGTGTCAGACCCCGGGAGGAGGCCGCTTCCTGTGCTGTGCGTCAGCAGACAGACTCGATATGAGGATGAGAGGGTGCTTGGTCATGATTATCACAGAGTAAAGCAATGTGAGAAGCCACAAAGAAACATCTGACCCACTGGGATGCAGAACACTGTCCTTGAAACAGGGTTTTTTTTCCCCCTCACATCCTTTACACGTGCTAAAATTAGCTGGAATGTGAGAAGTTCGTTTTAAGACCTTTAGAGTCTGCAGCTTCTGATCACTGCTGGTTCATACATGACGCTTCTATAATCTCCCAATGCCCTGAAATTCTCTGCTGCAGGAAAGAAGGAACTTTGCAAAGCTCTATTAATGCGTCTTTCCTTTCCCATCTCTTTAGGAATCTCTTGGACTCGGCAGTGGCTCACTGATAACAGAGACTGACAGAAGGTAAAATAAAAATGCTGATTGTTCTATCCCTGAAAAAATGGGTTGGATCTCCATCTTTTGGCAGAGGGCAGGTTAGCCTCCCTGCTCTTTGTCGGCCATGTGCGTTTCCTCCCCTTCCTGGTGACACCCCCCCCCCCCTCACTCACACTCATAAAGCATTTCTCTTTAACCTCCACACTTCCTTCCTTCCTTCCTTCCTTCCTTCCATTGTTTCTTTCAAAGGGTTTTATTGATTACTCATATTTTGTCATTAGAAAGTTGAATCATCTGAATAAAAAAATAGTAGAAGTGCTGACTAATGCTAAAGCAGCATAACTAAAGATTTATGAGGATTGTATTACAGAGAACTAACCTAAAATCCGATAAATGATTGTTTTTAGACATTTAATTATGTTGGCAATGCAGTTTTATGAAAAAAAGTATTTGTTGTTCAAGTTTGATGTTTCATTTAAACTCATACTGCCCCCTTGTGGGTTGCAAGCATATTGTTGAAAATAATGCAATATTTCCCTGTTTATAAAATTGACTATATTTTAATTCAAACAACCACTTTTGTTAATTTTTTCCCCAACAAAAGTATACATCTAAATGATTCACTTTCAATGCTTTTCAAAAAGTAGAAGAAAAGACAAAAAGGAAGGGAGCAAAGTTTTGAGTTGCTGTTTATTCTTCTCAGTATCAACTGTCTGTCCAGGAAAACATGCAGAATTTTCCAAATTTGTACACAGAATTTTTCACGTAAGGCAAATCTTTAGGATTTCTTTTTTTCATCATTTTCTAAATCTCTAAAATGCTCAAACCCATTTAACATGTCGGCACCTCAATCATTTTGTGTTTTCTATTTTTGACTGTGGTTTTATAGTGAGTGTTTTCTCTGAAACACATAGTGTGATGCAGCCTCTGCCTCTAATTTAAGTAACCGGCTGCTCATCTGTTAATGACAAATCAGACTCTGCTAAAACGGGTATCAAAGCTTTACAAAATTAGAGATTCTAAATCAGCCCTAAAAGTCTGATCAATGCGTCTCTAATTAGAACCGACCTGCAAAGCTGCTGTTAAACTGTGTTAATATACAATTATATGATAGAAAGCTGCACAATAATAAGTTAATGCTGATATAGATGTTGGTATTAATGAAGGTAGAATCTATTTTGCCTACTCTATGTGGTTCTCAGTTTTAATTTCTGTTTATCAGGAGTTCATCCAATGCAATTGGCCAGAGTTCTTTTACAAGTTGCTTAAAATATAACAGCCTACCAAACATTGCAACTTAGCACATATTGATTTTGCAATGATAGCTTAGCTTTTTATATTTAGCATCTAAAGCACGGTGTAATATAACTCAGCATTATCACAATTTAAAGCAATATATCTATATAACTTTATATTAAAGTAATTAAATGTTGCATCATCCTTTTGTTGCCTAATATACTTCAGCAAGTAGAGGTCTGATCTATTTGAAGACAAATGCACTGAAAACAGTCAACAGAAGTCAGCTGAGGGAGGGACTGAAGCCAGCGGTCATGCACAACAGACAGGCAGACAGAGAGGGAGTGTGAAAGTGTGCGGGGAATGCAGAGGCCACGCTCATGCTGCTGCTGCTGCCACAAAACCCAGAGCAGACGAGAAAAAGCCTCCATTGTTCCAGCGATGGCTGCAGAGCTCTGACCTCTGTTCATCAGCCCAGAGCAGCCTGTCTGTTTCATCTGTTTTTTGTTTTTCACCAGTTTGATTTGCCTGCACCATCGTTCTGTTGTCTTGAGGCACAGTGCGCTTTTGTGATTTCCTATTTTTTATTTTTTTTAAATGACTTTCTTTTCGTGAATCTGAGAAGTCGAGTAAACTGAAAGACCTGATGGGGGGGAAATGGTGAAAGAGCAGTGAGAATGAAGAGAATATTTTTGGATCGGAGGTACTGATCCATTTAGGATGTTTGAATTTATATTTTAAACATTTTTAAGCTCACTATTGTTCTTATTTATTTGTTTTAAGGGTTCCTGTGAACAAATCCAACTCGGATGATGGATCGGGAGGTAAACTAAACTTTCACTGGAGTTTTTTCCACATCCAACCTAAATGATTTTCTCAGTTGATGCCTTTCCTTCAGCATTAAAAAACATTGTATGTCTCTCTTAGCGAAATGGGACACGAAGAAAAAAAGTAAGTCTTTATGGCCGAGCTTCCGCAAGCCACAGAAAGGGGTGATGCGTCAGACAAAAGGTAAAAAAATAAAAATCAAGTTTGGGTTTACGCAGTTTATGTGACATGCAGATTCTCACCCCTGTGCTCGTTTATTTCAGGTGACGATGTTGGTTTCGTCGCCAGCGAGATCACGATGAGCGATGAAGAGCGTATACAGCTGATGATGATGGTGAAGGAGAACATGATCTCCATAGAGGAAGCTCTTGCCCGGGTATGATGTCATAGTTTCTAAAACATTTTTATTCTTAAATCTATAACTGAAATGATTGACGTTATGATTCAATCCGGCAGTTTTTGGTTCTGCTGAGGCGTCATGGAAGCCTGGGGTGCTTTGATCGCTTTAAACTCATCTTTAATGCTGGTTCTGCTGTTCCTTTTCTTGCTCTTTAAAATTCTCCATAGGTTCTTTGTTGGGTAAAACACAGTAATACTATAGTTATTAAGCAGGCATCGGTACTTTTGCCTGTGTCCTAAGTCCTGCAATCTTCTCCAAATTCTGCACAATACTCACTCAACATACATCTCTGCCGCTTGTGCTCATTTTATTCCACCGTTTTTTTCCTTCCACACAACTTTCCTGTAACAAAAATAAATAATGAAAACCATACGACTCTGTTATTAGCCAGATTCTGTTCCTAAAGCTTTTTATGAATGGGAGCTGTTCAATCAGCAGTATCACTATGACCCGGGCCTAAACTTTCTGTAATAGATATGTTTTTTATAGTTAGGTTTTTTTGTCATGTTGAAATGTTATGTTTTCATTAGCCATAATACATATAATCATCACAATTAGAAGGAAAATAAGCTTTAAATGTATACATCTGCTGAATTAATCTTAAACCGAAGAACGAATTAAACTGAACTTCAGATTAATTGAGATGCATTTGTTGTGTCCAAGTCTGTTTTATTTGACCCCTTTCTACCGCTGTTAAAGTGTAGAAAGAGCTTGCATTGTCTAGCAGTTTTGATTTTAAAGGTGATTTATTTTATTTCTTGCAGCTGAAGGAGTTTGAGACCCTAAACAGACCCACAAGCAGATGTGATTCCCCAGATCCCTCTGGTTCCAGTTCAAACGACTTGTCCAGCTGCACTGTGAGTTTCTCCGCTCCACTGGGCTCTTAGTTACAGTTTTTACGCTGAATCGGGCAGCGCGTTGCGCTTCAGAGGCCTCTGGTTTACCGGTGCCAAGGCGGCTGAGCTGTTGACAGTGCTTCCCCTCTTTCGATCTGCCCATGTCCCAGCGATGAACCGGGGGCCTTTCTAAAGCTCTGCAGCTCGGGGCCCTTTCCCAACTGCAGGGCTCCGGGTGGACCTCTATTCATCTCTGTCAAAGCGCTAACCCCCTATTGTGCTGCTAGCGGGTGGATTGAGCACAGGGCCACTGTTCTGCACGGCAAAGCTCTTTTGTGCCTGGATGGGGTGATTAGGGAGGCTTAGGTTCACAGTGCATTTTTAGATTTGTCTGAACGTCCTGTCTTGTTTTAATAAATTTGATTCACTATTTTAGCTCATTTCCTCTCACGTTGACCTTTTGGTTTATAATCAGCTGTATTTTGACTCCAGATGTGTATTCTGGGTTATACACGCTGCCCTCGGTTCGTGTTCAGATACAATACTGATGCTCCAGTTCAAACAGTGGCTCAGGTTATTTCCCAGCAGGTGGCCGTCGCTTCTTTCACATCTTATTTTAGTTTGCTTTCACACGTAGCATCTGGGTATGTGGTCTCCATCAGTCACAGTAATATCAGCTGTGGTTTCATACAACATATATATACACAGGTATGCTCTGTAGCAGCAAGTAGAAACATCCTGTTGCTTGTAGATTCTTTTTTTTACATATCGATGACCTCAGCCGATTTTGTCACCATCCTTCACTGTTATGCTTTGGGTTTTTTTTCGTAATGTCTGATCAGACTAGGTTTTTTTTTTTTGTGTGTGTGTGTGTTAACTGAGTGTTTTAAAAATAAAATATTTATCTCACCTTTCTTTTTGTTCAGCCTCTTGAGCTGTCTGAAAACGAAGAGGAATCTCCAACCTTCAAAAGGCTCCACAAACTGGTCAACTCCACACGGAAAGTGAAGAAAAAACTGATCCGAATAGATGAGTCCAAAAGAACCGGAGCTGATGGTACTGATCCAAACGTTTACAATGTCGTTTTATTACATCATTCTTCTTTCTTCTTTTAACAGAAAAGCCCAAGAGGGTTTGTCAGTTCATTACTTTTTTCATATTCTCAGTGGGACGTAGGTTTGGACCTTGAATAGAGCATTTTAACACATAATAAAGGGCTATAATCAGGAATACTAGAAGGTGAACATCTTCAGCTATCTCAGGTTTTTTTGCAGTGTCAGGTTTTTTTAGAGCTGCTTTGAATTTAAAGTCATCCGTTCATTTCAGACCAGCCTCCCTGAATGTTCTGATAAAAAGAAAAACCATCCCCACAGAATCATGCTGCCACCGTCATGTTTATCTACAGTTTTGGTGGGTTCAGCTTAATGTGCAGTATTGGATACCTGCCAGAAACAGCATCATTCATATGAACTAAATGATTTAATCTCCTCCAGAGATATTATAGTTACTAAAACAATCACTGATTATTCTGGAGATATAAACGTTTCATTTTGGTGTTTATCAATAAATGCATGAGCCTTGAAAAACTGATGTGAACAGATTTTTTAGTAAGTAAGTAGAAATAATTTATGTCAGCTGCAAATTAACCATTATTTTTTAAATGCTATGCAGTGTTAAATCTTTATTACGGTAAACGACGATTCGACCAGCTAAAACTTGTGATGCAATTAAAAAATATGCTTCAAACAAAAAATGCTGCAATCACTAAAAAGAGGCAAAAAAACTGCAATCAGCAAAAAAACACAAAAAAAAAAATAATACCGCAACTGCAGACAAAATGCTGCAATCACAGGAAGAAAATTAGAAAAGCACTCAGAGCACAAACCTCCACCAAGCGGCTAATATTCCCCCCATACTGTGATTTAAACCTACAGCTGTAACTCGCACAGGATCTGGATCATTGAGAAATTTTTATGAATTGTTTCCCGACACAAGACCTTCCCCTTTGAAAAATATCATTAAAATTTGTTCATAACTCTTCAAGTTATCCTGTAAAAAGAGAGAATCACAAACTCTCCCTAATAATATAACCTCTTTGCTGGATGTATTGATGAAAATAGTAAACAGAGCAGCAAACTCACTACAAGATGGAAGTGCTCCAGCCCACTAGAGGGAGTCAAACAAGCCTCATCAGACGAGAGGGTTACATAACTATGCTGTTATTCCATAATACTGTAGCACTATGTGTTTGAAAATGAAATGAAAGATAACAAACCTTTCCTTTCTCTCCTTCATCTTTCTTTAAAAAAAAAATCCTGCATTAAAGCTGGACTTTCTGTTTCTACAGAAGGTCTGGTCCGATATGGTTTGTTCATTGTTCGAGTCCCTCTAGTGGTTTGCACTATTTCCATTTTTATGGCACGAGACGAGCTCCGAGTCAGCTCCCACGTCAGAGGATGAAAGGGAGCACATCCAGTTAGTCACAGTCAGAGAAACAGGACTACACTGGAAAACAGGCCAAGCTCCAACGTCTATAAACAAAGGTGTTGATGGCAGCAGCACAGCTGATATTTCTCTCCAGGATGGAGTCACAGCCAAACAGGAACAGACCAGATGAAGCTACTATGAGAAAAAGCAGAGAGAGCAGAACGTTAGAGATTGAACTAACAGATTCTGCAGGGTGGGTGGAGAAAAAGGGGTCCCTATGTCCTCCAGCAGTCTAAGCCTATAGCAGCAGAACTATAGAGATAGATCAGGATAACCTGAGCCACTCTAACTAGAAGCTTTATCAAAAAGGAAAGTTTTAAGCCTAGCCTTAAAAGTAGACAGGGTGTCTGCCTCACGGACTAAAACTGGTAGTTGGTTCCACAGGAGAGGAGCCTGATAACTAAAAGATCTGCCTCCATTCTTTGCTTATTGTGACAGGCCTAGTCTTGGTAGGTTTGCAATTGTGCCACACTGTCACTCTGTGAGGTGTTTTTAATAACCTAACCCTGCTTTAAACTTAAAATTTTTATTCCGGACCCATCTTAATTGTTTGTTTTTTCTGTGCTTCATAAAGCTGTTTAGTCACTGATGTTGATTCTAGTGGATTATATTTAGGGGTATCGGAGGGTCTGAGTACAAACTGCTCTGTCACATTAAATCCTATTAAACTCTGCTGAGGATAGCAGCTGTAACATCACAAAAAGCTGTGAACCAGAAGGTGCTTAGATAAGGGATATTTCTGGGTGATTTTAATATTGAGTGAACAGAACATAGACGTTAATATTTTTGCCAAATCCACATAAATTGCTATTATAGTAAATTTTATATTTTTGCCTTCCCAGAGAGCCTAGGTGCTGATGGAAGCCAGTCCCCGCATTCAGGTGTGCTGAGGACGCCTCCGGTCGGCCCCTTGGACTCCTTGGCTTCAGCTTTGCAGAAGCAACTCACCCCTGACAGGGACTCCGACAGCCTGACCACCTCCCATTCCTCCAGCAGTCTGGAGACATGCAGCAGCCAGAAGATGCTCCAGGCCTGTGGAAAGGTCGGCGGGAGCCCCGTTCACCAGGACGCCGGTGCGGTAGAGGAGGTGCGGGAGGCGGCGGAGGGCTCCTCCTTCTCTGACGCAGAGGGGTGCAGCGAAGAGGAGCCCAAAATGGCGCGCTCTGTGACCGAAGGAGAGCTCCGTCACCGCGCTCTGGCCTCGCTGAGCCTTCATGGAGTAAGTCCTGGGAGAAATACATGCTTTTTAGTGATACAATACTTTGAACATGTGACCATGTGGTTAAAAGATTTTCAACTTAAAAAAAAATAAATAAATCTACCTTGTAATTCCAGAGGAGTTTTATTACAAACGTTTTTTTTTTTTGTGAGGATTTTTTTTGTAAAGGTGTGGCCTTAGAGTCCAACTGCTACAGCTTTAATCCCCAGGAAATTATCTATAATTTGATTTTTTATTTAGTTTTCTTTCATCAAATCAAAGTTGTCTGACTCAATAAAACCAATAACTTTAAAGAACATTTTAAAAAAAGTAATTGTAAGATATAATCTTTTCCATTTGATTTTTTTGTATAAATTACTGATTCTGGACTGCAGTGTGTCACAAATGGCTTATAAAAAAATATTGAATCTTAAAAAAGGAGACAAATTAAGTTGTATTTATAGATCTAATTTACCTTTTAAAATTACAATTTTCCAGCCTTCTAAGGGATCAAATAGGTTGATTGTACTTGAGCATTGCTCTACATATTTTATAGATGATAATAAACTAGATTAAACTGAGAATTCCTGTTCTCATGTAACACGGTTCTGTGTTTCCTCCAGTTTCTGCTTGTAGGTTAAATGCTGCGTTTATTTGCACTGATTTTTAATTGGTCTAACCTTCACTGTTTCTACATGGTGTTTCTTGTAGAGAGCCTGCAGCTTTGGTGGATTTGACCTGATGAGTCGCTCACTTCAAGCAGCCACTTCGGACAATGACAACACTGTATGTTAAAATATTGCTGATTTTTAACCAATCGAATGAATTCAATGATTTTGTTCCATGTGTTAAAACCACAATCCTCATTAGTCTGGATTCAATTTAACTTGAATTTGATTATTTTTGGATTTGATTACCAGAGTAAATGGGAATGTTCTAATTAGTCCTTTTTACTCAACCTTTCTGTCGAACAGGAGATATAATGTAGTTCACAAATTCCACTATATATCATCAGGTTAACTTGGATACATTTTCTACAGTCTTTCTAAAGGCACATATATTACCAATAAGAAAAATAAATAAATCCACAAGTTTATGGTGGAAAATTTGGAAATTATGAAATTTATGGTGTGAAAGCTTGTAGGGATGCACGATATTGGGATTTTGGCCGATATTCGATATGCCGATATTTTCTAAAACTCATGTAGCCGATAACCGATATCGATACCGATGTTAAAGCTGGACAAAAATAAGTAGTCATTGAAAATAGCAGTTTTGTTATCCATTTCTGACACTTTGAAAAATAATATACTCAAATATATTTTCATATGCTGATATCAAATTGATTTTTAAAAACGCGGTATAGATCTATTTTACTTTCAAAATCCCGTGAAATTTCATCGTTCTGTTACAAACTCTCGTGATATTTTGCAAATTCTTGTGAGATTTTGTTAGTAAAATAGATCGATACCGCGTCAATATATCAACATATAAAAATATGGCAACATTTCGTGAATTTTCGGGGGATTTCGTAGCATAACGATGACATATAGCAATATTTCATTAGTAAAAGAGATTGATATGGTGTTTTTAAATGGCAATATATCAGCATATGAAGATATTGGGATATTTTAATGTATCAATATTTTTTCCCTCGTCTTTAGAAGTTTTTAAGTCTGTAAAAAAGAAGTTTTTGAGGAAGAAGAAGAAGTATTTTTTTTTTTTTTTTTTTTGTTTTTAAGACTTCAGAAACTCAGAAGCTGATCAAATATCGGGTTAAATATCGGTGGGGTGGCCGATGTCCGATATTCAGTTTTAAGGCCGATACCGATAGGGGGCCGATTATATGGTGCATCCCTAAAAGCTTGTTATACTTGTTTTTCACCCCTCTCTGTTGTTTTAAACCAGACAAAAGATGGAGAGAGTGGGTCGAGAGGCGAAGTCAGGTCTCCTTCAATGTCTCGGATTTCTCTGGGTAAAAAAGTCAAGTCTGTGAGGGAAACCATGAGAAAACACATATCCAAGAGATACCAGAGCTCTCCCTCTGAGCAGGTATGGTGGGTGGAGCTTTGCTGATTATTTTACCTGCTGAAAAACGCTGTTAATAACTTGTTGTTTTTCTCTGTACCAGTCGAGTCCAGACCGCGTAGCCAGCTGCCCTCAATCGCCTCAGATGAGCTCTGACTCCTTGGAGAAGCCCAAGCTGAAGCCAGGAGGATCTGTGGAGAGTCTGAGGAGCTCCCTCAGTGGGCAGAGCTCCATGAGTAAGTCAGCAGCTTCTCTGTTGTGGTTTTAGGTAGGAATTGTTTGCAGAATTTATTTTAACTTTGCTGTGAAGCACCAGATGTGATTTTTATCGTCCAGGCATTGAAGGAATCGAAATGCCCTTTGAAACAGTCTAAACGTTCTGGTTTTCATTATGTTTAGCTGTTGAAAATGGTTACTTCCACCGTTTCATTGTGGTTGGAAAGCAGGAAATGTTTGACAGATACTTAGAGATCTTATTTTCTTTTATTTGCATAGGCGGCCAGACGGTCGGCACCACTGACTCGTCTAACAGCAACAGAGAGAGCGTGAAGTCTGAGGATGGGGAAGAAGATGAGCTGCCTTACCGTGGACCTTTCTGTGGACGTGCACTGGTTCATACAGAGTTCACACCGAGTCCCTACGACACTGACTCCCTCAAACTGAAGGTGCCCTGCTTTAAATCACACATGCATGAACGCCTTGTATGTCTTTAAAAAGGCTCATTCCAAAATCTCCTTAAACAGTGTGGAGATGTGATCGACATCATCAGTAAACCCCCGATGGGCACCTGGATGGGAATGCTCAACGGTAAAGTGGGAACCTTCAAGTTTATATATGTGGACGTTCTGAATGAGGAGGTGAAGGCCAAAAAGACACGCAGGAGGAGGAAGGCCAGGCAGCCCAAACCGACTTCTGTGGAGGAGCTGCTTGAGCGCATTAATCTGAAGGTAGACATCAGAGATCATCGTTTTAAAGGCACTAAGAAGAAAAAACATTGAATTCTTTGTTGATAAAGATGAACTATATTCAATTCAGTTTATTTCTATAGCGCCAAATAACAACACGTCATCTCAAGGCACTTTACAGTTCAACCAGATCATACAATCAAACTGATTCAAACTTTTATATCTAAGGAAAATCAATTGTTTGCATCGACTCATTGACTCTTCAGCAATCCCTCACACTAAACATGCTTGTAGCGACAGTGGAGAGGAAAAACTCCCTTTTAACAGGAAGAAACCTCCAGCAGAACCAGACTCTGTGTGTCATAGACATAGAAAAAGAAGCATAGATACAAAAGGCAACTGTCAACCAGCTCCACAGGCGGCCCCGTCCAGGAAACACACAGCCAGGCAGACGAGCTCCGAGCCAGCTCCCATGTCAGAGGATGAAGAGAGCACATCCAGTTAGTCACAGTCAGAGAAACAGGACTACACTGGAAAACAAACCAATCTTGAACATCTATAAGCAAAGGTGTTGATGGCAGCAGCACAGCTGATATTTCTCTCCAGGATGGAGTCACAGCCAAACAGGAACAGACCAGATGAAGCTACTATGAGAAAAAGCAGAGAGAGCAGAACGTTAGAGATTGAACTAACAGATTCTGCAGAGTGGGTGGAGAAAAAGGGGTCCCTATGTCCTCCAGCAGTCTAAGCCTATAGCAGCATAACTATAGAGATAGCTCAGGATAACCTGAGCCACTCTAACTAGAAGCTTTATCAAAAAGGAAAGTTTTAAGCCTAGCCTTAAAAGTAGACAGGGTGTCTGCCTCACGGACTAAAACTGGTAGTTGGTTCCACAGGAGAGGAGCCTGAGAACTAAAAGATCTGCCTCCCATTCTACTTTTACCAGTACCAGACCATACTTTCACCCCTGAACAAACGGATTTCAAATTGCAGGAAACGGCTGTTTTCTACTTCTACAACTTGAGCTTGTTCAGTTTAAGGCTTTATTTCATAATAAATGAGCCACCTGATATTTACAGAATCTTGAAAACGTAAAAAATGAAATGTAAAATAGCTTCTTTTAGCCATTCCATGTGGCGTCTCTTTTAACACCCTGCCAGCCTCTAGGAACCACTAGTAAACCTGCAGATTGAGAGCGAAGTGCATCACAAAAAGTTAATCGTTGTGTAATAAAAAGAAGAAAAGTTGGTTTTATTTTATCACAGCAGCAACCTACAAGATAAACAATATGAACAGGTCATAATAGTGAAAGCTGGCAGTAATTCTGACACAATATCCCTATAAAAATGCCGTCTAGCAGTAAAAAGGAGGTACCGTATTTCAATGAAGTGAAGACTAACCCCTAGTTCATCACTGCCTCAAACACGTATCAGGGCAACAGAGGCTGCTGTGTCTCAACAATACAGATGTAACCATGTCATCCGAAGTGAAAGGAAGTCTCTACAAGCCTGTATTTACTGTGACAAAAGGCCAATGTTCACCACAGCTTTGAAAGCCGCTAAACCCACATAAACCTACAATTCTGTAGCAACAAGATTGGTTTATGTTTACAGGATCTACTGTTGTTTTCTATAATTTAACCGAATGGAAAAAAAGTTCAGTTTACTCTAATTTTGTATTAGTACAGTTCACTTACTTTTTAAGGAGAAACATGGCAACTTCAGCATCCCTTTTAAAATTGCTCTCCTTTATTAGCGCCTTCCACCTGGAGAAAGCTTACCTGATGATGATGACCCCCGTTTGTTTATTTTTTTGCCTCTAGTTTTGCTGTTTAAGTTCTCCTTTTCGCCTCCTTCTGGATGCTGAAATCATTTCTTATGCTGCTGCTGCAGATGCATGGTCCTGCATAGAGCTGCAGACTCTGTTTTTTGGGTTAGCGTCTCCAAATGATCTTCACCGCCGCCTCTCAATCACACTGCACTGCCAGCAATGGAGAAACATGCAGCAATTCCTGTGTAATGTGTTGAAAGAACGTCTTTATCCTTCAGCAGCTCTACTTTCAAGATGGCAGACTGTCATGGCGTTTCAAAAACGGGTGTCCAGCCTTATATATGAACTAATATAATATTATTCGCCTATGAAAATGTATCTGATTAATAGTGGAGATAATAAGACACAAAAAATAACACATTTAAATGCCACTATCAATTTGAGGCAATGGAAAAGAAATGTCCCTTTAGAAACACATACAGTCCGATGTAGCCAGACTCTAATTTTTTTTATATTGTTATTTTTCTACACTTGTTGATTTATAAAATCATGTCTGTCTCTCCTCGGTTCTCAACAGGAGCATCTCCCCACCTTCCTTTTTAATGGCTACGAGGATCTTGACACGTTCCAGCTGCTGGAAGAGGAGGACCTGGATGAGCTGAACATCACGGACCCGCAGCACAGAGCAGTGCTGCTCACTGCTGTGGAGCTGCTCCAGGAGTATGAAGGTGAGTCTTTTTGGGCCGGAGAAGTATAGAAACTGGCAGCAGTTCGGCTGTGGATAGATCGATGGGGAAAATAAGATGGGCGGAGAACATATTTTCTCTGAGTTCATTCTTTGCCTCATAGTTGCATGCATCCATGAATTCAACTTCTTTCTTTAATCAGTGATCTTTAATAGTCTGAAAATACAAGTAGGTATAAAACTCTATAGGATCCCAAGATGAATTCAAATATAAATGCAGGGCTCGATGTTAACCATCGCCCGATCTCCCAGGACAAGTAGTTTTTATTGTTGGGGGAGTACAAATTTCATTGAATTTGCCCGCCGGGCAAGTGCAATGATCGCAAAAAAAAATTATTTATCACTCAAAATTACTTAAAAATAGTGTTGCGCCGATGCCATTTTTTGGCCCCGATACCTGGTTGTGCAGTATCAGCCGATACAATAACATAATAATATAAAATAATTGCCATCATGGCTTCATGTCAAGCTGCTGCCTACCTTTGTGAAGCAGGAAAAAAATCTAATA
>NW_015150797.1:388412-394580 GCF_000732505.1 Cyprinodon variegatus
GTCAGCAGACAGCAAGAAGCCTCCCAGATCTCCAGATGCATTTGAGATATCAAAAAAGTACTCCAGAGTGTTGTTCAGCATGGGGGTGGGTAGAAAATGAAGGCTAATCATGTTTTGGGTGTACTATTCCTTTAACATCAACCCCTGAAATGTGAGAGAAATGTGACCCCGGCCCCCTGCTGGTGGTGCTGTGTGTTGCAGGAAGCAGTGACCCTGAGCGGAGCGCTCAGTGCGGATCCTCTCAGGAGAAGCTTCTTCTAGAGAGGCGTGGAGTCCTGGGCGACTCTCCGCGGGACTCGGGCTGCTATGAGAGTAACGAGAACCTGGAGAACGGTAACGACAGCCTGACCCGCCTGTGAACTCTGTCCTTTTCTTCGGCCTCCTTATAAAGACTCTCTGGGCCTCTTTCCTTGATGCTTAAGCATTCCAACCCTTCAGCTTTTATGCTCTTTTGGAAAGACTTTTATCACAGTTACCTGTGACGAACTTTTTTTTTCTCCCGTCATTCCTAATCCTAAAGTTTTCTTTTGCTGCATCACTCTTTTTTTTCATGCAGTGCTTCCAGGCGCATCTGAAGCAACGACTAAAGACTCGACAGTGACAACAGAACAGAGATGACAGATATCTGTTTTTTATGACAGTAGAAGTTCACAGTGAGAAAGTTTACTCCCCTCAAAGTGGAAGCACACGTGGAGCAGCTTGCAGCTTTGCTCTCAGATCGACCTTCGCTCTGAACTCGTGTGGTGGCTTCTTTTCTGCTTCTGCTGCAAATAGAGACATTCAAACTCCTGTGTGAGAAGACTATTTAATCAACCTCTACGCTTACTTTCCTGGTAACTGCAGTACATACTTATGTGAGTGCTTGGCCTATTTACAGTGACGGTACAGGTCAGAAGTTTACATACAGCCATCACGGACTACATCTGCTCCTTTTCAGGGTGAAATGATTATTTAACGCAATGATTTAAGCTTGAGGTTTCTCTATACAATGTTAGAAAATACACTAAACAAACTGGACCGACCCTGCATGCATAATCAGAACCGCAACAAGCTGCTTGCATGCATGATGAGGTAGCAGGTCATGGTTGTGGACTGATCTCCAATGCACTTTATGACAGATACAGATCATAGCTACCAAGATGCTAAAGCTCAAGGAAGGTGGTGAAGCCATATGGTTACGGTTGAGCATAACCGGTCAAATAATCACACATTAATGTCTCATCCAGCCTCAATAGGTTAAATCTATACACTAAAGAGAACCCACTCACATTTGGTATCCATTTAAAGCTTTCGGTTTAGTTCAATTTGGATATTTGATTTTTTTTCCTGGCAGGAATAGAACTTTTTTTTTTCTTTTTGTATATTTGCGATATCTTTTGACTTCCTTCGCCTTTTCACAAAACCCTTTAGTTGCTTTTGGGATCTTTGTTCAGTTAAAGCAAACAACTTTTTCCATGTTTGAACAGGTTGGCTTTTGACTTCTGAAGTAATTCTTTCTACCATTCTGACAAAATAGAAGAATCCTACATTATTCTTCTCAGGGCATAAACTTTGGAAGACATTTGGTTTGGTTTCCTAGTTAATTGGCTTCAAGGTGTAGATTTTTGGTCATAGCTCAGTGACGGGGTGTTCCAGGGGTTTCCATTACACAATGAAACGGGGTTCCTGGTCCTCAGAAGGAAGATCTCTCGTCTAAAGGACGGATAAACGTCTGTAAACATAGTTTTAGATGCTGTTGCTGGTTGCAAGGAATTACAGGAGATATATGCATATATTTTATAATAGCATTTATATTTATTCAGGGCGGAAGTTCAAAAGTATGCAGTCAGTTAATACATAGATGCATCATGAATTCACCCTAGAAAAGAGCTGTTTACCTGCGTCGTTAGAATCATGACTGTGCGTACACTTCTGAACTGTACATCATGCTAACTGTGGTTATTTTCTGGAGTTTGCTAACTGTTAAACGCAGCCGCTTGTAATAATATTTGAAGAGCACTCTGAATGTCAGCGTGTCACTCTGGGCCTCCCCTGTTCTCTGTTCAGATTCTGCTGTTTGTGTGTATATTTTTCTAGTCCTGTAAAATGTAATGTTGCACAATATTTTATCATGTGCCTGAAAGCTGCTTCATGCAGTGGAATTAAAGGATTTACCTTAAAGTTTATACTTGCTGAAATGTGGGATTTTGTGTAACTAACTTTAAATTCAGTCATTTGCAGAATTAAAGTAGGTCCTTACAGAAGCAACTTGGGTTTCTTAAAGTGGACCTTAGTCATGGTCGAGCGTCAGGAATAAACGGCTCCTTGCTTCACCACACTGGGCTGCTTGCATTTCTTTAACGCGTCGTTCTTTCCGGCCTTCGTCTCTTCTTTCTGTCGCAGAGTTGCTCTCTTGTTGTTTTATTCGCATTTTCTAGCAAAAACATTCATACCTCTTCCAGTTTTTCACTGGTTCTTGTGTTCTAAACTGATATTTCACTGTTCAGTAAGCAATAGATCAACACAAAGTAAGATTTGTGTTCATTTATCCAATAATGACATGCAGCGGTATTCAGCCGCTCTAAGTGCTGTGTGGAACAACCAGGTCATGGAGTGCTGCAGAAACCACTTATTCACATGTTCATCTAGGTTATGTGGGAAAGCTTTAAAAGTTCAGGATATTGGACCTATTAAGGTTTTCTTTAACCTATACTTTGTTCTAAGTGTGCAAGACTCATAGTTATCAGCAGATTCTTCTACCTGAGTTGTTAATCTCTGCAGCTCCTCCAAAGTTACCTTGGACCACTTGACCAGAACTTTATTTTCAATCTGAACACATTTCTTTCAGAATTTTATTTGAAAAGAAATATTCCCAGTTTGAACTACCCTGTGTTGGTCTATCACATCTGGTTGCATTAAAACATAAGGTTGCAGTCGTTACGTGACAAACTGTGGAAGACAAAGTTAGATGGTTATAAAAAAAACTACCGGTACTTGGAATATGTAAAGAAAAGGAAAAAAAAAACTAGGTTGCATCTGCATGATCCACACACACTTCCCTTGTTATTCCAGGAAAGCAAAAAAAATCAGCCGGATCCATCAACAGGTCTTCATCCGGATTTGAATCCAGCTTCCTCCCTACATCTACTGTCCAAAATAAAACTCACCTGCCCTCCATTCAGCAATCTCTTAGACCCCCAAATAATTACTTTGCTCTCATGAACTCTGGAGGAGCAATTGCTCGAAGTCACAGCTGCGCGGATCTTAAAAGCAGCTCACCGCCGAACTCGTTGGATTGCTCCGACTCCCTAAAGGCTCTCCACAAAGATCGGTGTAGAAAACAGCCCAACCAAGCTGACCGACTGAGCGCCACAAAGCCAGCTACGGCCTCACAGCACGCTGTCATTCCTCCTCCTGTTAGCAGAGCTTCTGACACAGATGGAGATAAGGTGTTTGCACAAAAACAGGCAGTTAAAACTGAGAGCAGAGCCATAGAGCTGCAACGAGCTGCAGAAAAGTCAAGTCAACCAGACTCTCACCCAGAAGAGCCCTTCACCACAAAAACCACCAGTGGATCTGAGCGCACCAATCAGGTCTCTGCAGAGGACATGATAAGCCAACCGGTTTCAGCCGCTTCAGAAGCTCGACGACTGAAACTCCAAAGAATTAAAAAGATTTCCTCGCATTCAGTAAGTTGGGGGCCTAATGTGTAAAAGGAAGAAATAAAAACAAAGATCTAAACTATTGCGGAAAAACTGGAACCAGTTTCCTCCTATGTTGTGATTTAGGATAGAGTGAAGAGAATGTTCTTAGCTTTGCTGCTGCTGTATCGGGGTATTGCTTTTCTTCAACTGTGTAGAAAATAGTAACAGAAGAGGTCTGTGCAGGTTTGTTGTTAGAGGTGAAAACTTTTTTAAGTTCAGCCCTGTCAGCTGAAACTCTGGTAGAGCAAACATCTCATTAGAAACAAACTTAAGCATTTCTCAGTTGAGTGCCATTAAACATGTCTATTAAGTGCAATATACACTTTCAATTTACAAATAAGATTCATTGAAATGTATTCCTTGTGAAGTTGAATGTAAGTTGATTTATTTCTCATCTGTTTCCCATAATTATAGTTTTTATTGTATGCATTTTTTAGCTGATCATGAAATAAATTGTTTTCAATGTACAAATATGCTATTAATAAAGATATTGCTGATCTAGTGTAAACTTTTGCATTGATAAGAGAGTAAACTAAATAAAATTCACTTTTTTTTTAAAAATTGACACAGTTACAATTTATTTTCAGGTAGGTATTAGTGTTTTACAGTGTAATTACCTTAAACTGATTTTATTCCTGATGCTGCTAAACAATCCAACATGTTGATTACAGTTATGTTAATTAATTAAGGTTTTATTTCAATTCATTTAATTGATTTATAAAATATTTTGAAATTATTTCATTATACAGGTACGGCTCAAGAAATCTACATTTTTTTTTTTTGATAATTCAAATCAGCTGGAGACATAAACGTCCTCTTGCTGGTTTTTTATGGCTTCTTTGCTTCATTAATAATCCTAAACGTGCTCAGATGTTAGATTTGATGAGGACTAGCCTCTGCTCAAAGTTGGCAGGTTAACGTTTCACAGTTTCGCCTTTTGAGGCATTTCTTGAATGCACTTTCTGACCAACTCCAGGGCATCCAAAGCCGTTCCCCAGGCGATGGTGACCCCCCAACCCCCGTGGCCGTAGTTGTGAACAACCGGCACCATGCAGCCCTGCAGCTGCACCCTCTCCCGCTCCACCCTCGGGTTCCTCCTGCTTGGCCTGAGACCGACCCACTCGCTAAGAACCTTTGCTTTCTTCAGGGAAGGTTCCAGCCTGGCGCAGCGCTCCAGGATGTTCTGGGTGTCTCCTTTGTCCACATGCAGGCGCCAGTCTCCCTCCTGTCTGGTCCCGCCGATGGTGACGCTGTGTATGCCGGGGTAGATGTAGGTTTTCCCATCTCCGTCTCTGATGAAGTGGTTCAACCAGGGGGCCTCCACCTGGAGAACCTGGCCCCTGACTGGGTACACGCCTGCGTCCCCCACTAACTCTTTGGAGCCAAGTCCGGAGCAGTTCACAATGAGGTCGAAACCGTCGCTTAGCTCCTGCAGACTGTTAACTTTCCTCTGCTCCACTTGGCCGCCAGCCTCTCTAAACCTTTAAAAAAAAAAATACACAGCCAGTAAGATTTAAAATCTCAATTTGCAAAAAATTTTTGACTTAAGGAGGAAAAACCTTTTCTCCAGCCAGGGAAGGTAGCTGGAGCATTCACATTTTATAGAAGTGAACGCTTGTCCGAATTTATGATCTGGAAAACGCTTCAGTTCGCCATCAGCCATGATTCTAAAGCCAATCACCAAGTCAGACCAGAAGGGCGTCTTATTGGCTGGAACTTCCTTAAAAATCTGACAGCTGTAAGAGAAATAGACAAAATCACAACATGCAAATCGGATCTATAGATCTGGATCTTAGATCTACATATTGTTACCCAGAGCTCAGCATTACGCCGGCATCTGGTGCATGCTGAGACTGAGCAATAGCCAGAAGGTGATCAAAGCTGTCTTTGAACCAGCGTCTTTGTCTTTCCAGAGGAACATCTGAGAGAAAAATGGAGAAAATTATCTATTTTAGCATGAAAAACATCTCTAGTCTTTTAATTTTTTAAGGCATGTCTCATGTCTTTTGCAAGGCACTGCACCTCACCTCGCAGAAGTATTCACAAACTGTAAACTTATGCACATTTTAACATGGTATAACTCTAACCTTTCTTGTTTTCCTAAGGATTTTATTTAAGATTTTTTTTTGCTCCTCTACTTTGATAAATTGAGGACCCACCTGTTGTTGCACTTTGGGGTGTTTGTCTGGTTGTGCAGCTAAAATTTTTAGTTTATCGATTGCACAATGTCTCATTCTCTGTCAGATATTTAAGTCTTCCCACAGATTCTACATTAAGATTTAGATCTGGGCTTTGACTAGGCCATTATTTGAAAATCATTGTTCAGCTGAAAAAAGGAACCATCATATCTGCAAGTCTTCTGCAACCTCTAATGCAGGGGGCTGCAATCTCTACAAAGAGCCAATTTTGACTTCAGTCCAGCTAATAAACCTTGGTTCTGCTGGAGGTTTCTTCCTGTTCAAAGGCAGTTTTTCCTCTCCACTGT
>NW_015150797.1:395439-399045 GCF_000732505.1 Cyprinodon variegatus
CATGCACACACAAGCCGACGTACTCAGAGAGAACGAACGCATGCTCAGGGAGAAAATGCAAACTCCATGCAGAAAGAGTCCAGCCCAGGAATAGAACCTGGAACCTTCTTGCAGATCTACCCACTGCGCCACTAAGCAGCCCCATTTTCAGTTAAATTTAGAGTCAATTCGTTTTTGGAAATCAGGGTTTATACAGGAAGGAGGAACTCAATTTTAATGCATTTTAATGCTCTTTTAATGCTCTTAGAAATAATTTTAATGCCATCAATAAGTACCCATTACTCTCATATATATATATATAAACACGGCCAAATCCTTTATAATCTTTACCATCGACAGGCTGCAGCCATGTCCCAAATTTCTGGTTTTCCAGCCACTTATGTTACATTTTTTTAGGATCAATCAGGAGCAGTTCCACGCAAACACGTGGAACCAGTTCAATCTGATATATTTGATAATCTTTTTTTTTTGTTTTGTATAAAGCATTTTAAATGCCATGATAATCACATTTAATGAATTTTAATGCCAATTAAGGCCTTACTTTAAAAAAATAATTTAATGACTTTTAATGACCCGCAGAAACCCTGGTAATGCAGTTAAAGAACCAGATAATTCTTTAAAATGATTTATCATTTGTAGCCAAATTGATGAAGCCACTCATGGCGGCAGGTTGCAGACTCCTGCTCTAACAGCTCTTCTTCCAGGATGACCCTGGATTTCATTTTACTCATTTTCACATCATCTCTGACCATCCCCACAGCATGATGCTGCCACCACCATAAGTTCTCCTGGTGTAATGTCTGCTTAGTGGACTTTTGAAGGCAATAACCAAAAAATAAAACAAAGTTCAGGTAAAGAGGCTTAATAAGAAATCGTGTTTTTTCATTTGCAAAAGAGAAGTTGAAAGATGATTTTAAAATGCAATGGTTCTTCTAGGATTTTTTACTTTACAGTGAAGCACAACTTTTCAATGTTAAAAAGCTCAAGGCGCGTAAAACGCAAATGATTGATTCTCACCTGGAAATTCAGCAGCAAACAGGATCCCAGCAGCTCCATCGCTGGTGGTGTCCGGGCTGAATTTCTCTGACAGAAGAGTCACCGAGCAGAGAGGGAGAGCCTCAGCGATACAGACAGCGGTGGAGAATCCAACCACACCGGCCCCCACCACGACCAGCCGGAGCCTCTTCATCCTGCACAGCCTGACGCACACTGACCCTAACCTGCGGCTTTTATCTGCAAGGTTAATCCACAACTAGGTGTTGCAATGCATCAGCTCCGGTCCAGGAATCTGTACCTAAAACGTCACTATAAGCACCTTTCTCCGACTTGTCTCTTGCAAAACAAGCCATAAAAGACTGGTTATTCATGAACCTATTCCGGTGACGTAACAGAACTATTTAGGTCACTTAATTAAATGGCTCTAGTAGCTATACCTAAAAAACTTGCCTGTACCTACTGTGGTGACGTATTAAACATGAAAAACCTTGCAATGTATTACAAATATCAGTTTCCGACTGATCCCCAGCACCGGGCTAAAAAAAGAAAAGAAAAAGAAGCTAAAAACAGACCTGCTGTAGTGACTCACCCACTCCTCACGACATGAAGTCCGCTTCACATTCGGCGCGAAAGAACAAGTGTAGTTATGAAAGTGTAAATTAACCTAGATTTATTTTTATGAAGTCTATTTGTAAAATATTGCAGATACAGTGAAATTGATTTTAGACCATTTAATTGTATTTGTGAAAATCTTAATAGGTCCAACTTAAAAGCTACATCATAGGTTTATTGTGGGCCTCTCTCCCTGATAAGATCACAGCTTTTAAATGTAAATTTGCTGGAAAGGGGGCCAAGTTGAATGGAATTTAAAGAGACTGGTTTTATGGCATGAATGTGTTGTGAAAATCAAGCTTAAACACAAAGGAGAGATTAAAATTGTGGTATCATATTGAAAATGCAACACAAGGAAGATTATTCTTTGAATTTATAAAAAAAAATGTATATACAACAATTTAAAATGATTTAATCTATGCTAAACCCGTTTGGTCTATTTAATGCTATAGATATTCTCAATAAAACGTCAGATTTTAGGTTCATATAAAAAAAAATCTAAAATGTATGGGAGGCCCCTGATGGTTGGGTTCCCTTGTGCAGGTTATTTCAGTATGAAGTAGTTTACAACATGGACCAAATAAGTTAAAAAATACCATTTATTCCCTTACCTGTCATCAATATATCAAGCTTTTCTTTTTTTTTATAGAATATCTGTTTTTGTCCAACCATTTCAGGTTTTAAGTGCTTTAAATGTCGAAGTACAGATAATTGAAAGTAGTGCAGGTTCAGGGGTACGAATCGGATGCTAACTTCACAGAGTGGCTCCCCGACTTTCCACTGATTCCTTTTTTATCACACAGTCAGGGACGTGCAGGTCCTTAAAGACGCCTTCACACCATACTCGATTACATGTGATTTTTAACATGTTATATTTAAGAGAATGAAATGTAAACGTATTGACAAACAATATCCCTGTTCCAATCTTATTTTAAATAAGTTTTTATTTATGTAATCCATACAAATCATTGACCACCAGAAGGGAGCAACATTTTTGTTGATCTACAAATGTTTTTTCACTCTATTTGAATGAAAGGCGCACTGGCTATGATCTGTAGATCAGCGCACTTAACATCACGTTCTATCTCTCGCGATACGTGAGTCGCGTTCACGTTTTCCGTTCGGCGAAGGTAAGGTCCTTACAGCTCACTACTTTAGTTATATTTGGGTTTGTAGAAGCCTGCTTACTTGAGTGTTACAATACCAGCAGACATGCATCGTTTAACACTGATATAACTGTCGCCTTGTTAGCAGGCTGTGTGTCAACCACAGATACACTCGGTTAAAATGGTTAGCTTGTATGCTAACTTTCAACGTCTTCACTTTTACCACATTTTATTAAAAAAATAAAATAAAATAGGCGTTCAAACCCCCAAAATAAATATTAAAACTAAGTATTAACTAAGTGGACGGGTGTAACTTCCTACAACAAACACAAGAAGAGTCTGTTATGGAGATAAGTTGATGGGAAACAAAAATAGTTTCTGTGTTATGATGCATTTGAATCTAGCTTGATCACCATGGCAACTGCGGACAGAGGCTGCCTCAGAGCAGTGCATGCTGGGAGGTTGGGATTCAGCTGTCTGACGGGATGACCGCATATTTACTGGTTGCTTTCTTGATTATTAAAGAAAAGAAAACATTATTCATCATAATAGCTGATTGAAAGCAACAGTTTGTGTTTTTCTCTTCATTGACTCATAATAAATGTGCTTTTAAAACTACAATGTAGCTTTTTGCGAGAGACAGCAAGCTCAATTCGTGGCAGTGGCTCGTCGGCCACTAAATTATTTTTCCATGTAGTTTTTTAATCACTTTTTTGGTATTTTTCTTGCAGTTTTTCGGCAAATGCCTTATTTATAGTACTTCTAAATAGATTGTTTTTTTTTTCTTAATATTGTGATGTTATTGCTTAATAAACTGCATTAAAACTTATATAATGTCACATTTATTTGATGGAACGGAGTAGTTTGTCTGCCAATAAGTGGCCTCGGCCGG
>NW_015150797.1:401447-415546 GCF_000732505.1 Cyprinodon variegatus
AATCTCAGAATGCTGACTTAAATCTCAGAATGCTGACTTTAATCTCAGAATTCTGACTTTAATCTCAGAATTCTGACTTTAATCTCAGCATTTGGATCTTAATGTCGATGGGCCCCATGAAGGCAGAGATGTGGAGCACTCAGCTTCACTGACAAAGATGTGAGTAGTTTGAGAGGAACAGGAACAGATTGGTGGAAAATTATGGAATTAGACGACTTCTTACGTGTCCAAATGGTCCCTGGTGATTCTATTTCATTAATGGAAGATCAGAAAGTGATTAAAAAAGGGAGCTAGTTTATAGTCTCTAAAACAGACATGGCTATAGCTTAATGCTAACATGTTTGTTAGCTGACAGAATTCAGTCAGAATTCAGAGAAAAAAGTGAGAATTGTGAGATTAAAGTCAGAATTCAGATTTCTTTTCATATTATACTGAAATAAAATGTAAAAATCTGTTAAGTTTTTATATTTTTTTCAGTGGCCTTAATCGTCTTCCATAGAATAGAACATATTGAAAGAAGAAAAAGATTTTTATCTTAAATGCAAAATATTTACATATTTTATACAATTTTGGTATAATTACTGCTCATTGTGGGTCGCTGTGTCAGCTAAAGGCATTTTATACTCCAGTCTTTATACTCCAGGTAGCGATTAATCGATCACTATATAGGTAGACGTTTATTTCAATAATCGATTAATCACAATTAATTGATTCAGCCCTTAATCAGAACCTCTGTGCAAAAATAACAACCTAATTGAACATCCATCCATCCAAGTTTTGTTACATTTGCATTACTGGATTAGAAGTGGTATGTCAGCACAAATTAACGAAAAAAGCAAGCTTTGCATTAAGAAAGGAAAGATATGTTGTTTTTGGTTGATGGTGTTTGGTGGTTTTCTAAGACGCTTTATAATCTTACAGCTTAATGTGACTTTAAACTGGCCTCACTAACCTAAAAGATACACGAAAAACTGACTGATTATTTTAAAATGGTTTAAATTCTGGGGCTGTTTTATTCCTTAATCCACATCTTAGAGTGATATCAGATTTAATACAAGAATAAACGGAGATGTGTAACTTTAATCTAGTTCCTGACTGATATTATGTACATAGGATTATCAGAATACTATATTTACTGCTATCTTATTATTTATACCTTGCAAAGCGACCATAATATCCTTTATAGTGCTCATACAGTAAATGTTTTATAATAAATGTGTGTTTAAAATACTCAATGGGATTTCTCTCCGCAGACTAACAGTCATGGCTTCCTCTACTCCACCCAACTTCTCCTGGGTGGAGCCTGGAAAACTGGCTGGACTGGCTATGCCCAGGATGCCATGTGAATACAGGTACCTGCTGGACAACGGGATTAAACACCTTGTTTGTCTGTGTGAGAGGAAACCACCGAACCACGACTCCTGCCCCGAGTTACAGCTTCACCACATTAAGATAGTCGACTTCACTCCTCCTTCACCCGGTCAGATCGATAGATTTCTGTCTATCGTGGAAGAGGCCAACTCCAAAGGAGAGGTACGAGCTCAGACACTAGCAGGGTCATCTGTCTTTTATTACACCTTTAATTACAACATAATGTGAAAAACGGCCAATTTTTCCAGATATCTAGCTTTTAATTTTTTAAAGTTGGAAAGAAAAACAACCCCCCTCAGCATTGTGCTTCCACCACCATGCTTTGGCATGAAGATGGTGGGTACAGGGTAATGTTGATCCCATACGTGGGATTTTGCATGTAGGGCAGATAGTTCAGTATTCAGTGCTCTGGTCAGAACACCTACCTCCACCTGCTGCTGTATCTCATTTATGTCGCTGTCTCAACTAACTCCCCATCATTCTAGAATAAAGGCCAAAAACATTAAGATGGACTCCATTTAATCATAGGTTGAAGCTATTTGGAACAAAATGTATTTAAGGGGGCAAAGTAATACAGATTGAATACATATAGAGCTGGTGAAGATTCTCAGTCATCCAGGTCATAGTCATACCAAAAAAGTTTAAAAACAATCCACTGGACTTTGTTTCCAAGTTTGAAGACGTTTCGCTTCCCATACAGGAAGGTTTTTCTATTCAAAATGTCAGAAATAGCGTTGAGTTCCAGGCTTTATAGAGTGGACCAACGAAGCTGTGGACCTGCCTGATGAGGCGAGGTGCTCTGGTCTCCTCTATGGAGTGGGGGTCGCGATTATAGCGGGAAGGAATGAAATCAATCGGTGAATTGTAGGTTTTTGAAAGCTGAAATCTGAGTCCTGCCCCTCTGTTTAAGGTTGGTAAAAAAAACTAATTCCCTCTAACGACCCCCGTTTCAGAGACAGAAAGTTTTCAGGTGTTACAGGCTAACATAGAAACAAAACAACCCCCATTCTAAAGGGGAGGGGCCGCTCGTCAGGTTCAATTTGCATGTTTCCTACGCCGAAACAAGGCTTTACTTTGGTCCACTCTACAAAGACTGCAACTCGACGCTATTTCTGACATTTTGAATTGAAAAAGCTCCTGGATGGGAAGAGAAACGTCTTCAAACTTGGAAACAAAGTACAGGAATACATACTGCTCAATTATAGTTTAATTTTAACCAAAACTATAACTTGTGATCATTACATGACAAAATGTGGGGGGGAAAATCAATGCGTCAGAAGATCAGTTACAACCAGACACAGTTTCATTGCAAAAAAACAACAGCAAATACCTGCTAAGCTCAGAAGCTAATGCAGGGTGTGTACAGATCTCAGTCGTCTGAAGCAAACAAACGTTGTTCTGTTTGTCACCAGGGTGTGGCCGTTCACTGCATGCACGGCCACGGAAGAACGGGGACCATGCTGGCCTGCTACCTGGTGAAGACGAGGAAAATGGCAGGGGTCGACGCCATCAAAGAGATCCGCCAAATTCGCAGGGGCTCCATCGAAACCCACGAACAGGAAAAGGCAGTGGTGCAGTTTCATCAGCGCATAAAGTAACTTGATCATGAAAACAGGCAGTCCGGCCTACACTGGAACCACAGACCTCATTTATGTGCAAACTAACATTAACTGAAAATCAAAGGTATCGCTGTTTTAGATTCAAATGAATGATCAATTCTAACGTTTACGTGATTCAGACAAACATTTCTGCTCTAAGACATGCAGACCTTGAAGGTTGTGCCTTGCAAAAGTTAATAATTGCAGTTTGTCACTTTACAACCACTAAGATTTTATGGAAACACTTTTTCCAAGACTTTCAAATGTTAAGTATAATTACGTCTTGACTTTGACTCATTTTAAAACACAGAAATGCTTTGATCCGAATCCTTTGTTCTGCTCGTATGTTTAGACTCATTGTTCTGTTCCTGCGTAAAATCTTTGCTCTACTTTCTGGTTTTTAATCAAAGTCTACAACTGTTCTTTATGCGTGGGTCATTATGATGCGCTTCAGAAAATAATGGTATCTAAATAATACAGAGTTTTAGTTACGCACTGCTATAATCCTATTTACTTAATCATCTAAAATGTAGATGCATTTCTAAATTGTTTGTTTACCCTTATGTTAGTCTATCACATAAAATCTTGTTAAAGTTTAATGAACTTTATCTTTTTAAATTGACATTTTTTCAAGATGCTTTTTTTTGTCTGTTTCAAAATGAAAGTTAATTTTTTTATATAAAAAAACAGGAAACTTAGTTTATGCACTTGTTGTCAGTGAGAAAAGACGCTGACGCTCTCTGAATGTCAGCTTCTCAGGAGCAGACGCCCTGCTCATGTTTCCCTCCAGGTTCCTGCAAAAGGAAAAATTTACTCATTTACTTGAAATTAAGGGTTTGGATGAAAACAACTTGTTTTATAGTAACAGACATGAAGCCAGGGTGTGAGAATTTACATTACTCAGGGACATTTTTTTTATGCCATTACAGATTGTGTTAAAAACTTTGCTTTATTGCTGGTTCCAGACTACGGTGGCCCAGAGGTGTATGTCTTGGGAGGGTGACATGGTAAAGCCATGCTTTCATCTCTTTTCTCTCTGGGCTCAGAGTCCAGATTGACGTTAACATTTAGTTCTAACTCTCCGTCTATCAACCAGTTAAATCTAAAACAGCTGAAGACATCTCCATGGTAACCACAGACTCCATTTGTGTTTTTATAGTCAGGCCTTCATTTCTGTAGTTCAAGTTCAGCACAGAAACTTTTTCCACACAATCACCCGACTATACAACTTATGTGTTTATAGTTTGTAATTGATCAGCCTGTCTTTATTAGCAGAGGTCAGAGGTCACCCCTATTGGAACACAGAGCACCATCAGCTCCATTGTATGTCACTTCTGTTGTGCTATTTAAATTTTTCGGTGAGGGTTTTGTTTTAAGCCTGAGACCTCTGGGCCACCGTACCGGACCCCAACGTGGAGCTGGACCTGCTGGAAAGTTTAAACTCACTCATCTGGAGCGAAGTTGTTCAGACCCTTTTTTCTTTGATCTGCCAAAGACATAAAAACGTTTTATTTTGTCATGTAAAGGAAATGTGTAACAGAATCACAATAAAAGTCTGAAATTTCCTTTAATGTTTTGGTGTTTTTCCTTTTTTTTTTTGTACCTCGTTTCTCTTCTTGCCGGTTGAAAAGCTGATTTCCTGCTTGCTTCTCCTGGTTTTGTTCTCTGTTGTCATTTCCTACAGATTTGATCTTTTCCTAGACATGGAGGTACAAAAATGTGAATTCTCCATGGTAAATCAAACTTTGAGGTTAATCTATGACAATCAGGTCATTGAATTCTTTTTTTTCTACCTTGTTAATTGGCGTCCTGTCCCCCAGCTGCTGCAGGATCACCATCATGTCCAGATCTTCCTCCTCCTCCTCTTCATCTCTCTGTTGAACCTCCTGCAGCCTCTTCTGAAACTGCCACTCCAGGTCAAGCTTCCTCAGTCTGTCATTCTCTTCTGCGCTCCTTTTATCTTTTGCTCGAAGCTGCTGCGCCTCCTGCTGCAGAAGCTCCACGGCTTTTAGTCTCTGCCGCTTCTCCAGCATCTCCTGGGCTTCCCTCCTCCAGGGATCACACAGTGCTTGGGGATCTTTTTTCTTTGCAAGGCCTGAGCTCTTCTGCTTAGACTGAGGCTCTTCGAAAGAAACGTGTTTGGTTGGAGTGATGCTCACTTGGGGTTTTTCTACTTTATCTCCGCATAGGATGGATCTCTGCTGCTGCCAAAGAGCTGAGGGCTGAAGAAGCTTCTCAGGAGCTGATAAAGGACGAGCGTAGATATGAGCTGCTTGGTTTGGAGAATTTATTTGCTGTTCGCTGGCTTTATGAACCTGGTTCATCTTCACCTGAAGCCCAGCAGAGCTCTGCTGGAAGGTAGTGAGGGGAGGGTTTGACTGCGTGCTCCTGGCTCTGGTGATGGGGATGTCGATGCGCATTGGTTGGACTGATGGCGTCGGTGTGGACTGCTGTGTAAAAGGGATTCTCCAGACGCCGGCAGGACTGGGACGGGTTCCTTGCAGCTGTTTGGTAGAGCCGCTGCCATCAGAGAGGATGTCATGTGTGGAAACGCTTGAGCGAACAGGGAAGGATGAGCAGGAGCTTGTTGACTGTTTTGAAATGTGGTTCCTCTGCGCACATGTGTTCTGCCTTTGGTCCAGCAGGGGGCCTCCAGCATCCGTACACAGGTTCTCCTCAGACATGGCCTGACGCTTAATGGGAGAACAATGGAAATTCAGCTGCTGATGTCTCTAAAGTGACATGAAAAATTCCAATACAACAAGGTGAATTTCTCAATTTCTTTATATACGTGAAAATGGAAGGTGTTAAACTCTTATAAGGCAGTACAAATGTTTTAATGGTGGAGTTGCATGACCATACCATGAAGCTCCTCCTACTGGAGCTCTGCTCATTCAAAGGAGTCACAGCTGTTGGTTGGTTTGACTCAAAGGGCGACTTCTCCTTCGACTTGGGGTTGGGTAGGGTCTGATATTCCCTGCAAAGGGTCTGAAAGAGTAAATCAATTATTGCCTTTATTATTGACAAAAAGCAGCTAAAAGTTGTCTTCTGTGTTTTATTTGATTAGATAATGTATGTCAATAAACGTTATCGAATTTTAACCAAAGCTCTGATAATATTTGATCTCTGGTTACCCAGTTATCAAGGTGGAAATGCTTCAAAAGAAATAATAATGAAAAACTAGTTTAGGGAAATGTACAAATACTTAACTCAAAATAAGTAATAAATAAATGTTTCTGGTTTCTTATTAGAAATATAAATTCAAATACTATTTACTTATGTTTTAAAAAATTTCTTTTTGCATAGATCCTGATGTGTTCTGAATCTGTCATTAATATGTTTTATTCCTTTTTTTTGGGGGGGGGGGGCATGTCTTTACCTGAAGAAAAGGAAAATACAAATTAAGCAAATAAAATTCTCACATCAGTGCAAAGGTTGATGCTTGAAACGGATGCAGAGTTGTTTCCTCTCCCATTGGGGACACCGTGTTCCCCTCCATCCTCCAGGCTAAAGCCTGCTGGAACAAGCCGAAAATAATAGAAGCAAAGCTGTCTTTTTTACTCATCCTCATGCATTGAACGTACTTCCCATTCAGGAATGTGGATTGCACACGCCCAGCTGCCAAAAGTCATCACAACAAAGGGTCACTCACCGGTCATGTTAGGGTTGGAACGGTACAGCTGGCGGTTTTTCTGCATCCTCTGGTCTTTCTTTCTTTTGCTGCCTCCATGGAGCCTCTCTGAGGGGCTGCCATCCACAACGCAGTGCAGCGTCCACCCCCCGTTGTTCAGCTTCCTCTGTTCTCCATCACCTTTTCAGACAAAAACATTTTCAAACAAGATGCAAAAATAATAAATATGAGTGGAAGTGCAGAACTTACCCATTCCTAAATGGTTGTTGGTTGTTCTGTTTTCTGGGGACGTTTCCTTCAGTAGTTCCCAGAGGCCATGGTAGCTCGCCGCAAACTTTTCCACCTTTAGGGTCACTACAGGTCCAGTTTGCATCATAATCGCTGCTGCCCTTAATACGTCAAAAATGTTTATGAAAGATATTGTGACATTTCTCATGAAGAGAGAATATTATCTTAACATGACTGGATGTTTGTTACAGGATGTAGTCATGTGGAAAACATAAAGGATAAGAAGGGCTTAATATCCAAGAAAACTGATCATTTACATTAAAAAACTACTGAATAAAGTTCATGTATTCACAAGCTTGCCAGTTATTTTCTGTGATTTGGTGCATTAGAGCGTTTTCTATTAGCTTTTCAAAGTTACATGTCAGAAATCCAATAGAACGTCCCCTTGAGGTCAGAACGTGGAGCAGGACTGTCTGTTTCAGACATCCTCTGGTTCAGATTTAATATTTCTGCTGCTCTCATGAAATATAGTCAAAGCTGCAGATATAAACTTTTTATTTTCCCTCATGGCTGCTCTAAACTAGTTCTGTATTTAAACGGATTTCTCTGCCGGGTTTAATTGGAATTTGGACCTTTAATCTGGGAACGGTTCCCTACCAGGATAGAGCTTGTTCTCATTTAGGTTGGGTATCCAGTGGTTACTCTATTTGCTAAATATTTTTAGCAATATCAGCTGATAAGAACATGTAGTTCTGTTCATTTTTTAACAGTACAATCCTTTTGTAGAACTTGTTGCCAGATGTAGCTTACCTGTCTTGGCTGAGTCCAACCAGGCTGTGACCGTCCACACTGAGCAGCTGATCTCCAGCTGCTAAGCTCCCGTCCTGCATGCAGCATCAAAACATCTCAATCTCTTGCATAATAAGATATATTCCCTTTGAAATGAAGCTGAGATCCTCTCACCATTTCGGCCGGTCCTCCCTTGACAACAGATTTAATATAAATCCCGAGGTGACTCTGGCCTGCTCCCTGCAGCAGAATATTAGAGTCTGTTCATTCTCTGAATCTGTGTTGACAGTTTTGATGTTTTTACAGTCATCACCTTGGCTGCTACTATACTGACTCCCATCCCACTATTCAAAGGCTTATGCAAAGTGATGTTCACAATCTCAGGTTGTCTGTGTGCTTCCTGATGAAAATAAAAGTACAAATAAAATGCATGATTTCATCTCACAGTTAATTTAGCCTGTCAAAACGTCTCTGCATAGCATCTGTTCTTGTTACCAAGTATAAATCCCCATCCCCATTTGTTCTTTCACCAAAGTGTGCTGTCCAGTCTCCTTGGGAATGAGGCACAAAGGTCAAACAGCAGAGGCCTGAGAGTGAGATAGAAAGGATGCAGCTAACTTCTAAATTCAGAATAAAGTGTGGTTCAACTTTTACATCTGAATGGAAGGTCTCCTACCTTTCTGACATATTGGCTCCAAAAACTCTGCGAGCCCCTGAGGGATTCCTCTCACTGTGTCACAGGAATATCCTCCCTCCGGCAACAGGAAAGGCAGGAGCAGATTGAGCCTCTCCTCCAACCGGATTTCTTGTCCTTCACTGTGAATCAGGTTATCGGCCGAGGCCTCGGCAGCCTTCACCACGGCATCCATCAAATCCTGCAGCGAAGGTGACAGACAGTAAGAGACAGCTGCTGCATTTTAAGGAAGAGTCGATCAAGGAGGGGACATCCAATCTGCCTGCAAAGATTCTGAGCCGACGGATGACCCTGGCCTTTGACATCCACTGTGTTCATGCAGAGGTGGAGATGAATCATCAAAACAGATGAATGATGCTTCGGCGCCATTGCTGTCTCCTTTAAAATTGTTATTCTTTTTCAATCCTTATATTACCTCCAACTCCTCATCTTTGGTTTACAGCCACTCCCAAACTGTCACTCACACAATTTACACATCTAAGTAGGGTGGACTGAACAGCTTTTGCACCTGTTAATTATTTAACCGTTGTACATCTCCCACCATATGCTCACTTTTGCGTGTGCGTTTCTTTTTTTTTTAATCTTTGAGAAACAGGCCCTTGGAGGTATTTCCTGTATGACTTCTATTTGAGTCTTCTATGGGTTTCTTTGCATTTATTTACGGCTCTGCACTGCCTAATTAGACTTTGTCCTTCAGCTGTTCTGCTCTTAGCTGCTCAGCTCCTCTTCATTCCATCTGATTAGCTCTTCTGGCTCATTGGCCATCTTCCATTGCTGCCATAGCTTATTTACTCACATTTTCTGCTTGATTTTTCTATCCTGTCTGTCTCTCTACCTGTGCATCTACGTCTCATCCCAAACCATTTTCCTTCTTCATCATAACAGGGATTTAAGTGGGAGAAAACAGGTGCTGGTACTCGTCTTAATGTCATATAAATATGTTACAGAAACAGTGGTAATATTTTACGTAGATCTATCTTTTATTTGTGGATAAATAGTTTTATGTATATAAAGTAATAAAAACAAACAAACAACAAATCTTAATAGAATAGAATAGAAAAGAAAATCCCTTTATTGTCCCACAGTGGGGAAATTCTGGTATGAGCAGCATTAAAATTATAATTAATCAACTTTTATTTACTCTAAGACTTATGATGATGACATGAAAATAGAAATAACAAAGGATTACAGATGTTTTATAAAATAAAACATCTTTTAATACAATAAAGTGAGACTAAAGGTTTCATTAAATTCAGGGGTTCTTTCACTTTAGCCATATTATTTAACCTTGTGTGCCTGGGACACCAAGTATTGAAGTAGGGCACAAAAAAAAAAAAAAGAAAAAAAAACCTGGGAAAAAAAAATCATAATTTTAGTAGCCAAATCATAACAACTACATATTTAAAATAAAAATGTGTAATTAAGTAGTGAAAAAGGCTATACTACAGCAGGTGATGCTTTAACAAGTTCGTGAGCTGATGAGTCAGCAACGGAAATACTGGAAAAAAACAGGCCAATTAGGGGCTGTCACAGCTAATGTGTAAATGCACATTAATGTGCGATTAACACATGCTTCCATACATTTTGCACCTCATCTGTGCTGAGCGTTTTTTTCTGCTCCAGCTGTTTCTACTGTCTCTTTAAAATGTCCACTCTGTTCCAACTCCTGTCTGACTCCTTCTAAGGAGTCACTCCTTCAATATAAGGAGGGGTTTTTTGCCTCTTGTTGACAAAAATACAGTTATGCTCTACCAAAGCAACACTAAACCTTGAATGAAATAAAAAATGTGAAAAATTATAAGCGCAAAAGCAACACAGTTATGTTAATTAATCCTATGTTTAACCTTGAAAAAGAAAGGGCTGAGGAGAGGGAGAGATATTAGATTCAAACGATGGATTACATTATGCATTTATTTGCTTCCTCATTTTAATCCCTCTATAAATCTGTTTTCTTTGTTAATTTTCCTCCATCATAGGTAAAATACAGTTATATTGTGTGGAAGTATATGCTAACCTGATGGATTTGCTCCGCATATCCATCTGGAAACCTTCCGTTGAAGTAATTTTGGGAAGGGGCGAAAATACTGGTTAGCTGATTGGCCTATGTTGGTGATAGACGGGCCAAATAAACCAATCAGATCAACGAAGCATATGACGTACTAACAGAGCGACGACGAAGAGAAGCCAATTGATAGATCCAACTCTTGCCGAAACCAATCGGGAGAAGAGCAAAAACATCTTTTCCTCTGAGAAAAGCCTCCAGAGCAGTGTTTTGCTCTTCTTTCAGTGAAGAAATACTCTGTAATTCCGATAAAACTTGCTCGATAGCCACGCTAACGCTAGTTTCATCGGCTGAAGCCGCCATGTTCTTTAGACTGAACTGTCGCGCTTCTCGTTGCGTCACACCTCAACCCGCCTCAAAGCCAACGCTGATTGGACGTTCGTTTGGTGAACGGCTCCAAATTTTCTTTAACGGAGAGTCTCCAGACTGATTAGCGAGTGAAACCTTGAAAGCTGGCGAGATCAGGATGGTCTCACGGGGCTAAGTATATGCACCAATTTTGCTGCAAAATGTGTTAAATTACTTTATTACTCTTATTTATTGCACTCATATGGACAAAAGTCCCACTAAGCACCCTATACTTCAAAAACTTCTGGACTACATTTCTGGTATGTCAAAAGGTAAAATCTGGAATTGATGGCATTGCGGATCATTGTATATTGACCCACTTAAAGCACTAGTTGTTAAATAACTTTTCAGTATTTGTGCAGATAAAACTCTAAGTCTTCAGATGTTTGTTTCTATAAGCTTTCCACATCAAAGGAAGGAATTTAAATGCCTCAGCCAGAATTCTGATGAAAATAAAATATAGTTTATATTTCTCCTCATTGGCTTTCATTCATTGACTTTCTATTAATTCCCGAAATAATTTAAAGTCATCTTACCTTATAACAGAGATCTGATCATTTTGCTTCTACCAGAGCACTTAACTCTTACACTGCTGGTTCCTAGATGTTCTAAAAGTAGAATGGGAGGCAGATCTTTTAGTTATCAGGCTACTCTCCCATGGAACCAACTACCAGGTTATCCTGAGCTATCTCTATAGTTCTGCTGCTATAGGCTTAGAGTGCAGGAGGACAAAAGGGTTGCTTTATATCATTCTGCTTCATTCTATCTCTATCCTCCAATTCTGCAGTATTTGTTAGTTCAAACCCTAACTTTATGTTCTTTTTGCTTTATCTTCATGTAGCTGCTTCATCAGGTTTGGCACAGTGTTTAGCTGTGATACCATGCTGGAGGGAGGCATTAGCTGGGCGTTTGCTATCAACAACTTGCATTATAGATGATAGAGTTGGACATATTTTTCAGTGTTTAGTCCTGTCTCTTTCTTAGACATAGCTATGGGCTCAGCTTTTACTGTGTTGAGCTGCTCTCTTTCATCCCTTTGACAAGAAAACCAGCTTAGAGTTTGTCTGCTTAACAGTTTTTTTTCCCCCCAACAGCTAGGTCACTGTTACCTTTTCTAACCTAGTCAGTAATTATGGATCAGGGCTTTTATGTTCCTTTTGTTTTTCTGCTCCTGTCTTCTCAAAACCCCAGTCGGCCCCGACAGAAGGCCGCCCACGCTGTCTGGTTCTGCTGGAGGGTTCTTCCTATTTAAATATTTGTTTTCTCCTCTCCACTGTCTCTGCATGGATGCTTAGGGTGAAGGATTGCTATAGAGTCAACATCATGATACAAGCGAGTATCTGCTGTCACCACATCAGGAGGAACATATCCTGCAAAATCAATTACTTCTTGCATTCCATTGGGATTCCTTAGACAGAAAAATCTTAACCAGTCAACACGATATTATTAAATTGTCTCTGCAAAGTTCCATGAGATGACATGTGATGTGAATCTGTGCAATATATAAATAAACTGAAACTGAAAGGACACTAGGAACCAAAATAACGATGCTCTTTATGCATGATTCATTATCATATTTGTCACTGAAGTCATTAATAATTCACAATATTAAATCAATGAGCTCAGCCAGTAGCTATAAATGCTTTTCAATTGCTGCAAACCTTGTACTTTTTCTCATACTAAGCTGTCTTAGAATATAGGCCCCAAATATCAATATTTCTTAGGATATGTGCTTTTTTTCTAGAATTGAGCAGGCAAGGGATACACTTTGCCAATAAGATAAGACTATTTACACTCAGAATAAGAAAAGAGCAACTGGCTTAATATCTAATTAGCTTATTTTAAGGGTAAACATATTAATTCCATTGGCAAATCATCTTATTTCATTTTTGCTGCGTAAACTATTTGTTCTGATAAGAACAAAACTGCAGGCAAACTGTGGGTGGCCAGGGTCAGTGAAGTGAAGGACTACTCACAAGGGGAATCTGAGGCTCATTGGTTCCACAGAGGTAGCCAGCCATCAACATCTGCAGCTGCAGGGAGTTCAAGTTGAAACAGGAGCTCTGAATGTCCTTAGCATCCAGCACTGAGTACTTTCTCATTGTCAGAAGAGTGGTCGCCTAGTAACAAACCAGGCAATACTATTTTAGCAGCTTGCATCCAAGGAGACAGTATAATCCATGGTTAAAGAAATAATTATATCAAATAAAAGTAATGATGGTAGGGAAGAGCATGCATCATTCAGCTTTATACCTGTATTATGTGGCTCAGGTGGCAGTCGGCAGCCAGCTCTAAGCCCTGCCTCTCTGCCCAGGCCTCAATGGGTGTTAGCCTCTGACGCAGTGCAGACCCCCAGTAGTGAGAGCGCAGTCCTGGAGTCATGGTTTCTGGTGCAATGAGCTGGTTAAAAAGCCAAGCACTGATGAAATGAAAAAGCTGGGAGAAGAGCTGGATAGTTAGGGCCGGGTTAACCCGACACCGGCGTAGAAGAGACATGGCATTCATCAAGGTGTCCAACACCATCTCTGCGACCAATGAGACCAAAAGAGGAAGTTATAAGATAGTAAGATAGTTTAATCTGTTTAACTGTTAAAAACTAACATTAAACCATATACCTATACCAGCCGGTAGAGCACCGTGTTGCTCCGGATCAATGAGAAAAGTTGGCAAGTGCTTAATCAACTCCCTCTGCAGGCAATGTAGCAGGAAGCTATACAGCAGAGAAAAACAAACCATTAAGTTTATCTGGTGAAGTCAGAAAATCTCTTATAATCTTTGTGTCACTGTCTTCTCCTCTTAGATCTGAGTCCAACATCGGTCTATTTTTAGATCGGTCAAGAGGATTGACACTATGGCTCTAAACATGTTGAAGTCATCCTAATATGACATCTTTGGGTGTTCCTCTGGGCTCCACTTTAGGTCCAATACCATTTTCCCCTTGGGGCAATATTTTCCAAAGCTTTCTTCTTTTGATACTTTGACAAAGCGATGTACTTATCAATAAATTGACAAACTGCTAATGAGTTGGTGAAGCTGGAGGATTGTCTAAAAGATGCTTCCAGGCTTCAGCAGCAATATGTAATGCTATATAAGTACAGGTGTGTTTGAAAGTATACACACTCCTATTAAAGAAAAGGATAATTTCCCCCTAGTTATTCAAATAACACAAAACTCAGAAAGGTTATAATAAATACAAATTTGCTAAATGATCATTTTGTCAGAATCAGAAATACTTTAATAATCTCAGAAGGAAATTACTTTTGTTACACGCTCCACTTACAGTTTTATATATGTACACTCACCGGCCACTTTATTAGGTACACCTGTCCAACTGCTCGTTAACACTTAATTTCTAAGCAGCCAATCACATGGCGGCAA
>NW_015150797.1:418256-419447 GCF_000732505.1 Cyprinodon variegatus
TATATATATATATATATATATATATATATATATATATATATATAAATATATAATTTTATTTGTTATTACTTTTGTCAATTCCATGTATTTTACTAGCAGCAGATTTTTTGTGTATTTAAAGGAAGGATATGTAAACTTTCAAGAACAAGTGTGTATATATTGCTCGTAGAATGACTCTCTTCTTTTAGTAATATGATGTCATAATATGCTAGATTTTAGTAATTGTAATTCTAATGAAGTCCAATTCTAAAACTGACCAGTCTGCAGGTATTTTGTTTCTATAGAGAAGAAAACAAGCACCCAGTAAAGGAAGGATGATGAGTCAGAGGTCCGTATTTGTCTGTGTTTACCTGTAGGCATTTTGCACCTGATGGGACAGATCCAGCTGACTTTGCTTTGTGAACTGACTGAGGTCTTTGTCATGCTTCAGAAAGTTCAGCAGCTCAGATGAATTGGCCATCCAGAAGGAAAGAGCTCCAGCGATGGCCTGCTGCCTCTGGAGAGTCAGGTGTAGAGCAGATTAGTTTCAGTTATAGTAAATGAAAACTTGAAAATATTTTTTTAATTATAGGCAATGATATTTATGTTTAACACACTGCAATGACTAAGATTTATAAACTAACCAAACACAACATGGCTTGCAAACTAAGCTATCAAATGCCATGTTAGTTATTATGCACTTGCCTGAATGACCTTCCCAATCATGGCAGCCATTTTGTTTGTGATAGACGTTACAGGGTGTGTGTTTGGGGAAGGTGGAGAGCCACTGCCGTTGTGGCGCTGCAGGGCAAAGCGACTCGCAGCATACAGGATGTATGCAGGCAGCAGCTTGAAATGTACAGTGGAGCTGCTGGTGTCGTTTATGACGGAGCACAGGAAGGTCTCCTCAGCTGAAATGAGAAGGTCATCATCAGACACACACTGCACCTTCAAATAAAGACAAGAAAAGGCCTCAAATGGAGATCAAGTGTGGTTGTGGTTCAAACTCACCATCATCATCAAACTTAATTCTAATGGGTAATCCAGACTGATCCAAAGGATCTAAATGATTAAAAAATGAAATCAGTTTATTTCATGTCATAAACTTGTCAATGTCAATGTCAAATTTATTTATATAGCACTTTAAAAACAGGTATAAAACTGCACCAAAGTGCTGTACAGGACAAACAATAGTACTAATTAATAAAAACA
>NW_015150797.1:422532-424084 GCF_000732505.1 Cyprinodon variegatus
CATGGGAGCTGGCTTGGAGCTCGTCTGCCTGGCTGTGTGTTTCCTGGACGGGGCCGCCTTTTACAGCTGCTTTTTGTGTCTCTTCTTCTGTCTCCTTGAACCCCAGTCGGCCGCAGCAGATGGCCGCTCATGCTGAGCCTGGTTCTGTTGGATGTTTCTTCCTGTTAAAAGGAAAATTTTCCTCTCCACTGTCGCTACAAGCATGCTTGGTGCTTGGTGTGATGGATTGCTTTCGAGTCAATGAGTCGATGCAATTATCTAGTTTTCTTTAGATAGAAAACTTTGATTCAATTTGAATGTATGATCTGATGGAATTGTAAAGTGCCTTGAGAGGACGTGTTGTGAATATAAATAAACTGAATGTCACAGGAAGCTATTTTATGCACACTTTGGGAGAGTTACGCCAGTTTGTGAGCGAATCGACCAGAAGGAAACTTAAGCTTATCACAGGAAGGCAGAAAATGGTAGGGGCTCTACTTTATCCTTTTGAATTTGAAAATCAATCTGGTTTTGAAATCTTGTGATGTTTGGCAGACTGATCGAAAATGTGATAATGTCGATACCAGGCTAACAGATTAACGCTATGGAGGGGAAATTTAAACTTTAGTTTCGAGTTTATATAAACTGCAGTGGGTAGGTCACTGTCGCCAAGCCAGATCACCAGTTGTATTAATTAGTATCAGTGCTAATCTTGATGTCATATACAAGATTATAAAAAATGTCAAAAAAATGCACCTTTAATAAAGCTCTGAAAATGTTTAACCCCGTTTTTACACCAGCTGCTCTGTCAAACTCACAGGGTGACATTTCATCTACTATTACTATTGGGAGAGTGCCTGGGAAAAAATGTTCTTGAAAACATTAATTAGATTTTTTTTTATATATTTAAACAAGCAGATAATTTCCTCATGTTTGTATCATTAGAAAAGGTAATATTTTTTTTTTATTTATAATAAAAATTAGATGAATATGGTATCAACATATTGTGTTTTTTTTTCCGGAAATCTTGATTTGGTCAACCTTTTTTTTAACCTTTATTTAGAATCCGATTTTCTCAAAAAACTAAAGGATTAAAGGATTACCTCCAAACTGCCATGATCCTTTTTGAGCACAAATTGTCCTTCTCGGTTGTTTGACGTCCAGCTCAGTTGTAAAACCAAAGGTTTCTCGTCTAGATCCAACTTACGCTCTAATAAAGAAATAGAGAAAGAAATATTCATTTATAAAATGTTTATTTAATATAAAACACTTATTTTAAAGAATGTATTGGTTTCTACAAAACATCCTGGATGAAGTTAATTTAAAGTCATCAGAAAAAGACACAGTATAAAAAACAAACAAAGACAAACAACATAAAAACTACAGAAAATCTCTGAATACCACATAATACAAATGTTCACAAATGAAGAAAATATTACATCAAGATATTTTAAGCCTTGTCTTGTCAAGTAAATTAAAAAGGGTGAGAATAGAAAAAGTGCAAAAGTAAAATGTTTCACAGTAAAAGGAAATAAGTTAAAGGTATACTATGCAACCGGTGTTGATTTTCCAG
>NW_015150797.1:426190-444712 GCF_000732505.1 Cyprinodon variegatus
AGAGTAGCCTGGCTGTTAGTACGTCATATGCTTCGTTGATCTGATTGGTTTATTTGGCCCGTCTATCACCAACATAGGCCAATCAGCTAACCAGTATTTTTGCCCCTTCGCAAAATTACTTCAACGGAAGGTTTCCAGATGGATATGCGGAGCAAATCCATCTGGCGGAGTCAGGTTATTTCGCATTAAAATTGAATCCCCAGATAGCCAGGCAAATATTAAGGCTCCTTTTTCCTTCTCTAGTTAGCTTACTGTGTTTTAACATAGTATACTGAACAGCTAAACCTTTCAACCCAAAAGATATACCATGACTGCGGGAAGTGGGGGTGCTGGGGGTGCTTTAGCACCCCCTAGTGTCGAGAGGGAGATTTTTGAAAAATGCACTAAAATTACAATTTATAAGTTTATAAACTTCTTTTGAATATTTTGCAAAATGATTTAGACTTGTCTTATTTTACTATTAAGCTACTATTAAAGAGGTATCCCACTCGCGGCAGCAGATTAGTAAATTTACATAGTCTAATGACAGAAATGAGGAGGAAATATGGCACAGAAATGCATTTTGTATTGTTTTGGAAAACCACAACCAGTGAAGAAGAACGCTAGTACCGCAACCATGACACGGAGAGCAGCCGGAGTGAGGAGACTGTCCGCCCGCCTCTGATGGCAATTGTACCAGCAGGCCCAGCCCCAGCACCCACAACCAAACCTAGCTTGATTGGATTAGACAAGCCTTTCCAGCCAACATCCAGTTTCCAATTTCCTGCACATTTTGTGGTAATGTAACGTTCTCACGTTCTGTGGCACCGGCTTGGTTTGCTAGTTGGCAGAGGCTGCATTATGTGGAAGAGACTGATTATATTTTGTGTTTCGTTTGTCTGAAAGCAGTCAGAGAAAAAGTCATACCTAGAGAAAAATTTAAGAAAGATAAGCCCTTTTGTGAATGCCAGCTTTTAAAATTGGTATAAAGCAGCCGAAAAATGTTTTATTGTGCGCATATATTCACCTGAGAACGATTTATGATTACTGCACCCTAATTGGTGCACTGAGGTGTATATGACAATAAAGTAGTGAATCTCAGTCAATTTATTTATTTTCATATATTGTATTTTAAATAGGCCTAAAGGCTCATTGGTTTTTGCACCTCCTGTTCAAAATTACTCATAGTGGCCCTGTATACATTGGAAAGAAGGAAGGTGCTTCATCAGCGAAAAGTGTACCTCATACTGTAGATCATGACTGAACAAGAGGTTTTCAAAGAAAGGTCCTATATTCCAAGAGGTTAAAGCTAGAGTAGAATTCGAGGTAGAAGTTCCAGTTATCAGAGAGTCCGTGACCAGAAGGTAGTTCCTACCTTTCTCTCCGTGGATCTCATATAATGAATAACTTGTTGACAGCATTTTCATATCAGGCCTGAATTTCTCTGAAAGAGTTTCAATGACTTCTTGAGCTGAAGAACTGCTGCAAACGCGTACACACTTTGTAGCCACTCTTCCCTCTGCGTTATCCTCAAGGTAGAATCGGATCACACCGTAGAATACCAGGTGCTGTTGGAACACAATTGACAGTTTTAATATAACGTTGTGAAGCTCAGAAAAAGATGAATATAAACTACAAATTAAAAGAATAAATGTCAAAACGTCGATCTTTTGTTCCACCTCTTACTTGGATGATCAGTCCCAAAAAATCCACCTTATCAGTCAAACATAATGTATCTGTCATATTTAATGTAATAACATTTAATCTCAGTGAAGATCCAGCTATTTTGTGAAGGCCTTGAGTTTTTTTTTTTTTTTTTTTATTAACCATACTGTAATGAATAGCATCCTAAAAGACTTAGAACATCCCTATCCTTAATGTGAAACATGGTAGAGGTAGCATCATGCTATGGGGATAATGGACACCCATCTAGAAAAGGTCAGAGTTTGGTGAAGAAATGGGTTGAGCTAAATATTGCATAACACCAGAAGAAAACATTTTGGTGTTTAGGTTGGCCTTTAAAGTACAACCAGATATCAAATCATGTGTCAGAGTGTCCTAGTCAAAGTCCAGAGCTAGATCCTACTGGAAACAGCACTGTCTATATGTGGCCTTTCAGTACAGTGAGACCAATAGCAGTTATAGACCAAATTTAACAAAGGGGCAGTTTTCTTCATGTAAGAAAACGGAAACAAAGAAAACAGGGAAAAAGTTCATAGTTTAGTGTTTTTAATTAGCTACAGAGCCAAGAACCGCTTAAAGCCTCAGTTTGCAAACCACTGACCAAGCAGACAAATATAGAGATCCATTCTTAATATGGCTAAATGAAAGTAAAATGTTAGCTTGAATGGACTGTTCAGTTAAGGATTTGGTGCCAACACATATGATTGTAAAAAAAATTATTTCCAGCTACGTTCAGGCGCCATAACAGAGGACCAGTTCTATAGAAACGCCAATGTGTGACCAAAAGTGTAGGGAGGAACTGAAAGCAGAACAAAACCTGAGATGCTACCTTGATACATAGATGGCAAATCAGAAATAAACATGCCAGTAAAATGATAGGAAAATATGGAGCTATTGATAAAAATGTATTAATATTACATTTATTGATAACCATCAAAATGTATTGTTTTTTTGAGTGGACAAAAGGCTTATTGCCTGACGTCCTGACTGACTGTCCTTCCAACATGTCTCACCTCATCAGGTTGGCTGATTTCAAACAAATCCAGTCTGTTGTTATTCCACTGTCTGATGACTTCTGCTAGTCTCTGTCGCTCGCTCGTCTCCGGCATCTTCTTAATTCTCAACGCAAAATCTTACTCAGAAAACTAGACTGTCAGAGGAGCAGCTCTGCTTCGGCGTCCTCCAACGTTGTTATCCACTTTGCTCTGTGGGAAGCAGTTAAAAATAATAGCATAATTTACCCCCCTTTCCCTCTGAGCCCCCTCAACCCTCCGCCCTCATTAAACAGGTCAATGGAGCTGAGCCGAAGGGAAACTAATTATAAACATGACAAAGACACAAGAACCTTATATGCATCGTTTTACTTTTTCTATGGTTTCAGTTTTTTAAGTGAAACAACTTTTCAATATGAAGATGCTTCAGTTTTACTTTTGTAACAACAAGCAGCTATCTGTGGCATTTTCACAGTTGCCACTTTTATTTATCCCCTTCAAGCTAAAATTAATCCTACTTTTCATGCATGCCAGTACATTTCTGCATAGTTTATATGATGCATTCCCATTCATTCGTTACCATGTATATGGGGCAGCTTTTGTTGCCTGCTTCAAAGTTTTCTGGGTAAACATTCAATAGAACAAAAGCCATAACTAAGGCAACCCTCTATTAAAGACACAGTGGCAAAAGGCTGAATAATGAGGGCTATTGTTGTCTGGATGGTGAACCAGACTTAAAACAAGGTACCTAGAAAAAAGTTCATACCCACCATAAAGTAGTAAAGTGCTTTTCTAAACACACTCCTGTGCATCCAACCATCTCCCTCCTTCTTTTTTTGTTATCAGAAGGGATAGATAATGTTATTAAAGGGAAGCAGGAAGATGTATTGAGCTAGATAGTAATTCTAGAAGAAAATAGAGGTGCGAACTTGGACAGCAGGTCATTTTCCAGCAGCCAAATATACATCCAGAGCTGCAATATAATAGTTCAGATCAGGAGTGTCCAAAGACAGCCATCGAGGGCTGTTGTCTTGCAGGTTTTAGATGTTTCCCTGCGGATTCACAAGCTGATGCCATTGGTCCTACTAGCATTGCAAAGCATGATGGGAACAGCTGCATGATTTTCCAGGTGCCTTATAAAACTCAAGAAAAGTAAAGGGAAAATGACGTATTAGACGGATTTCTATAGTCGGTTAATACAAAGTTTGAGGTTTTCGGTGGGAAAAGGTCTAATGTCCACAGCTTCTTAATGAACAGCCGTGCCCCGCCTCTCAGATCATTGTCTAATAAATACAATGAAGTTTTTAAAAGACAAAAGTTATTTAAAGCTCATAAAATCTGAATACTTTTGCAAGGCACTGCATGACTATTTTTAATTGTCAGGTTTATGGAACAGTTCTAATAAGAGAAAACAATGACAATGATGGATAAAACAGACTAGAGACTTGAGAGACGAGTATAGCAGTAAATACAAAGCAGCATCTTCCTAAAACATGCAGCTACATTTGCCCTAAAAGCTCTTAATTCAGCCAAACATATTTTCCATCATTTAAATTTTAGGGTCACAGTGTCTGGATTTCAATGCTAATGTCTCCTAGATTGATGTGCTCATGTTTCCCCTAATTTGCATTCATTTGGGAAGTAAATTTAATTATCTTAAATTCTCTAGAGACTATATCATTGACCTTTCATATTCAGGGGGATCTTGTCCCTGAACTTTGCATCAGTCGGGTATAAACAAGCTGAAACAGAATGTAAAAATAATTTTTCCAATCCTTCACCCCTGTCAGCCAACCATGATAAAAGCGCAGTGTTGCAAAAACAAGTTGCTAAAACTGAATTAGTTCTTTTGGGGCCTGTTGAGCATAATAGCTGACCTTAAAAAATATGTTTATGGATACAGAGATGCAAGGATACAGTGTAGATGATTGCTTTGAAGGTGCTTTATATACCATAGCTGCAGACAAGCAGGTTTGGACTTCTATGAAGCAGCCATAACTACGCAATGAACTCTGTGACATAACATCAGGGAAAAATGTCTTTGAACAGTCTGAAAACTGCACCTCCCTGAAATAATATGCACCTACCTGAATACATTTTTCTTTGGCTATACAGTTAAGATCCTGCTAGAAGGTCAACTTCCAACTCAATCTCCAGGACTGCCCTCTTTGTAGGTCCATCCCTCTTTCTATCAACTCATGGTGATGAATTTAAAGTTTGGCAAACTGCTAACAGAACTCCTTAAGATTTTTATAATGATGGCTCTTCTAGTGCTACTCTTTCAAAGAAAGGCCTGATAGAAAAATCATGCTAACACCATAATTGGGGATCTAAGAAGATCTTCCCTAGTTAAAATGATTAACCCTACTGAACAGAGCTCTGAAGGACGTTCGTTCACAAATCAAGCTCTAAGAACCTCACATAACAGCAGAATTGATCCATTCATCCATCCATTTTCTGTCACGCTTATCCCAAGTGGGGTCACAAGGGGTGCCTATCTCCAGCTGTCTACGGGCGAGAGGTGGGGTCCACCCTGGACAGATCGCAGGGCAACACAAAGACAAAAAGGACAAACAACCATTCACACACACACTGATTGATCACGCATTGATCTTAAAATAACATTATTGACACATTAAAAAAATATACATACAGTAGGTACACTCATCACACTTATAATTGTTCTGAAACATTGCAGCTCATTCAGAGTGTTAGGATTCCAGTTTGTGCTGGTTGTTTTTGTTTTCCTCTCTCCACCACCAGGTGGTGCCCTGTCCTCATTGGGCCTCCATGCACACCTGCGGCTCGTTGGGTCATTACCGAAGGAGTACTTGAGCAGCGGGCTGTCACCACCTCGACGCCAGAGTGTTTGCCACCTTAATATAAACCTTAATATTGTTTCTCTGAGTCTGATCTTGTTTTTTGTCTTTGCTCTTCAGCAGGAAGCCTTCCTGTGTAACTGGATAGCCTGGACCTTCTCCCCCTGGAAGGATTTACTGAGTTCATACTGAGCAGGGGAATATCTCCACATGATCCGTTCAAGTCCTCATCTGGAAAACCAAGTGACAGCCCACTCCCTTACTCCTCAGGGTCCAACGTATGTCTACCTGTCCACTCTCCAACGAGTTCCCTCTTCTCTGGATTAAACCCCCACAAACTGGATTCAAAGATTAACAAAGAGCCCCCCAAACGTGAGTTTCTCTCCAGCATATTCAAGCCTAAGTCATTTTTCCTACAGTCCCTGAACTGATCACTGTGATCCCCCTTCAGACTTTCCGGTTTTGGTTCACCAGTCTGCTGAGTTCCATCTTCTTCTTCAGTGTTTTCCTACATTCAATAAACCTGTTAAACTTTTCCCCTTGGCCTCTGAGTGGTTCTCTGCATGTGGGTCAGATCACTAAAACCAATTATGACACAAAGTACTTTTAATACTTGAAATATTTTTAAAAGCAAGAACTTTGTCACTTTTACTTAAGTATAAATGTGAGTACTTTTACTAGATTTGTTTGTTTATTTGCACTTGTAATTAAGTACCGTTTCTGAGTACTTTTACCTACACTGCTGAGAACAAAGAAGAGAAAGCTTTGCTAATCAGTAACATGTATAAATATATTTTATTTTTTAAACTCCCATAAATATACATTTTATTGCAAGAAAATCTCAGGTAGAAACATTTGACCACTGCAAACTTAGGAAACACAAATCTGCAGAAAAATCCAAACCACAAAATGAATGACTGTCTGTACAAAAGGAAAGAAAAATTGTCCTTCTTGTTGAGTCTTCAGTTCTTTTTTACATAATTTTGTTGTCTTCTTTTTTTATCAGATTTCTCTCTTCTCCTGTCAAGAAACCACACAATCCCAAATTAGTAATCAATCTGTCTGGAAAATGTGCATAAATCTGTATTTCTTAAAGTATTTTTTTCCTCTCCAGCATTATCGGTTATATTTGTTTTGCATCATTCTTTTTCTTTTATAAATCCATTTGTGTTTCACACTTTCACATGTAAATTAAACTAGATTTTAGATGCATTTTTCTGAGATGAAGCAGAAAAAGTATTCTCCTCTGCTCTGCGATACTTTCTTCCATTATTTTAAGAGTCATTGTCATTTTTTTTTAAGAAAGAAAGAAAATGTACCTCTTCAGATTTTCTACATCCTCTATGGTTTCTGGCAAGGAAACTCCACTCATTTCTGGCAACAATGTCACCAGAGCACTGTACAGCACTGACATGACACCTTAAACAGACATTGGAGAGTTTATATTTACAGTAAACATCAAGAAACATTTTTTATTCAATAAAATGTTGCTACACCATAGAGAATAAGAGGAAGCTCCTTCCAGATGTTGGCCAGTTTGTACAGCAGGAAGGGCGATGCAATCGCACCGATGTCACTGGCTGATGAACAGACGGACAGACCGACGTTCCTGGCAGAGAACAGGAAGAATATTTGATGGTATTTGATAAAAAAAAAAGGAAAACAACCAAAGCCATTGGCTAAAAAACACTGAGCACACTTAATGTGTGCTCAGTGACTCTTTTTAAAGCAATATACTTCCTGCACTGTGGATATCAGCACCGACGCTGATGAGTCTTTATTGATACCTTTTTTCAGTAAAGTAGCTCAAGTAGAAGCATAGTAAAAGTGTATAATAATGTCTTTGGCTAAAGAAATGCATCCATATCACCAAGTATAAAACAACGTGAATGTAAAGCACTCTGTCGCTGCACTTTGGAGCAATGGAGACTATTTAGAGTGAGGAATCCTATCACTATGTCCTGTAACACAACAGAAGTGTCTGGGTTTCTGGCTGAACAGTAAAAACAATTACTTGAAATATTGTGTCAAGTTTAAGCTAATGTGGAGAGGGGTAATTGTTTGCTGAAATCCAATCTTTTTCAAGTGATTATTCATGCAGCTAATCAAATTAGACAGTCATCTGATTGCTGTCAGAACAGTTTAGGACGTCAAAGCAACCCACACGCAAAGAGGGAAAATCTGGATGTCAAATAGCAGCCTACTGTTTACAAAAGTAATAATGGATGCAAAAGTCACTGAAAATACCATAGTCTTTGTGTTATTTGTGTAAATGACGGTATCTTTAAGACATCATAAAAAATTAGGGAAGGTAAGGAAAACCCTGGCCTTTAGCAGAGCAATCATCAGAACAGTCTGTGGATATAAGGTAGAAGCAACGGCAATGATGTTGAAGTTAGATATAATGCAGCATGACTGCAGATATCTGATTTATGAGTAAAAAAAGATAAGAAATTATAAAACCATGAAAAGGTCAGATATGAGTTGCTTATGTCAAAAAGGTCAGTGAGAGTAGCTTTAGTTTCAGTGAAATGCCTTAAAGGGGAACGCAGTTTTAGTTTGTGCCTTCAAGTCGTTGCCCATAGGAAGACGTTACTTAGCAAAAAGTAGTTTATTCCAATATACTAAAACTGCACTAATTTCATACTTAAAATCAGGCAGTGCACTTAGAGTTTACTTATTCTAAACTAGATTTCATATACTTAACAATAGTATAGTCAAGTGTACTTGACTATACTATTGTTTACTTTATTGTTTATTTAAGTATCCTTTAAGTATACTTTAGTAAACTTAAAAATGTCCCAATTTAGTTCGAAGAAGTATTACTTTAGTAATACTTCAAGTACACTAAACGTACATTGTTCGGTATACTTTCTAAACTTATACTTACACTTAAGTATTCTTAATAGAATTTACTTCAAGTATACTACTTTTTGATAACCTAACGGAATATCTTCATAACGGCTCCAAATGACACAAGAACCTGATGTAATAACGTAAAATCAAGGGCCCAATGTAAAAAAAAAAAACAGCGTTCCCCTTTAACATAACATATTTTCTTGGACTGGGTACGGTTCTATCATGTGGCTCTAAAAATAAGCTCCTGGGCGTGCTTTGGTGGTGCAGTGGGGAGGCCTTAGTCCTCAACGCGGGTGATCCAGGCTTGAATCCGACCAGTGGTCCTTTCCTGCATGTCTCTCCCTCTCTCATAACCGCTGTCCTGTCAGCCTACTCTCCATAAAACGAGCCACTACTGCCATAAGAACTCAAAAAATAAAAAAAATAAGCTCCATAAAAGAGAAAGCTGGTATTTTTGTTTGGAACGACTCTGTTCTTGATCACATTCTGAATAAATTCTGGGCACCAAATCCAAGCAAGATCTTCTCACTCTTGCAAGTGTCTGAAATAGAGTTTCCCCAAACACTCAACTATTCTCATTAAATAGTGCTAAACCTTGTGGAAAGCCTTGACAGAGATGCTATAGCGCTAGGTTGGCATCATGCTGAACGCTTACAATTAAGAATAAGATGTCACTTGAGTACCGATGCTTAGGACACCAGATGAATGAATACTTTTGGCAATACAGTGTATCTTGTACATTATATGAGCCAGATGGAATTGAAAAAAAAAAACACACCTCAGATGAGTCGGGTACATCTCTGTGTTTGCAAAGTTCACAGTCTCGAACCCAATGGCAACAGCAAGTCTGCCAATGATTGCAACAGACTTCCCCAACCAGAAGAAACCTGCAAGACAGAAAACACAGCAGAGTCCATATCCAAGAGCTTTCCTCACCCCTGCAAACAGCTGATAATTGTTCAGAAGTACCTACTGGGGGATATAAAAGGAACAAGAAGACAAGCGATTCCTGCTGTGAGGTTAGTAAAGGCCATTAGAGATCGTCGACCCACTCTGTCCACCAGCAGGTAGAAGATGAGCCCTGTGGGCAGCTCCACCACCGCAGAGATGAAGAAATCCAGTAAGAGATTTCCACCAGTGATCCCAAGCCGCAGGACCAGGCCTTGAAACACAACAGTGCTTGTGAACCTGCGTGAAAAGAGACTCGAGTAAACCAGCTTGGAGCACCCAATCAACAAAACTGATCTGTTCTATCCTGTAGCAATTTTGCGTTTTTGTTTATGAAAAAAAGTTCTCTTAACTGACTCACCAGGCATAGGTTAAAATCAGAGTGTTTTTTCTTATGTTTGGTGTCCGAAATAAATCCTTAAACGACACAGAAGGTGCTTCCTTCTTTTCCTCCCAAAGAAGTATCTGAAATATATTCCAGTAAGATTTTACCGTGACTGTTACTACAATAAACTGGATTAACAGTGCTTACAAATACCTCATGTAGATTTGGTGGCAAAACTCTATTGTTACATTTCGCAATGTTTGAAGCAACTTTTATGGCGTCTGTTTTTCTTCCTTGAGAAAACAGCCAGCGAGGTGATTCAGGGACAATCCTTGAATGACAAAAAGAAAACAGTTTTAATTACAGCATAAAAAATGTGAGCTCCTATGATGTTATTTTTGATTAAAAAATGGTATACCAGTAGTATGAGAGAAACAGGAAGCAGGGAAGACTCATAGCCAGCTGCAGGTTCCTCCAGGAGACCAAAAAGTAAGCCAGCCCCGGCAGTATGACCATACCCAAGGAGTAGAAAGTTCGACTAACCATGGACACAAATTTCCTGTTTTCTGCTCCAAAAAATTCCACCACTGTAAAATATGAGTTTAAGAGAACAAGTTTAAATATGCGCAGGCATAAAAACATACTGTTTTTGTTCATTCACACCAAACACGAATGCCGAGAGTGGAGTGAAAGACTTCCACGTTATCTCCATGTTAAAGGTATTAAAGGGGTCATAGAGTGATTATATACAGTAGGGTATTTTAGAAGGGGGCACTGATGCATATGCACAAATTAAAAAAATACACAAACAGCAGTTGGACATATCTTCCACCACACAATCCTCCTTCATGCCTTTAAGGTGCAATCAGGAGGGATTAAATGTGATGGACATATTTCAAGCGAGGTGATTGGTGCATATTGGGCGTTCACAGTTTGCCGGTACCAGTGTTTGGAAAGTTCTCTTTCTACGTGAACTAGTTCAAAGTTCAGTTCACACATTTTAAAATGAACTAGTTCAGTTCATAGTTCATAATTCAAAATATTGAACTAAGTTCACAGTTCCAAAAAATGAACTAGTTCATAGTTCTTTTTTTTTTCATATATTGCTCAATTACACCATAGCCTACTGTAGAACCACAGACAGCAATTATTTTATCAGTTGTAACTCTGAAACTGTGCGTCATATTTCATCTTTATATCCAGTTTTGAATCCTTATCCAACCAGGGTTTACATTAGCATTGAGGGGACAGCATTTCCCCATTGTTGCTTTAACGCTTTGTTGCTGTCCATTCACTTCACACTAGTAGCAGCTGCAGCTTTCACCCCTACAGTATATTCTCAAAAACATCAGGAAAAATGTGCTGCTTGAATGGTCTTTTTTATGAGGAATTATTAAAAGAAAAACAGGGAAGTAGTCTTTAAGGTGCAAATGTTTTTTTAATTTTTATATTTTTTTCCATTTGAAATTCCATTTCAGTACATATGCCGTTTCAGATTTGCTTTGGATGTTACTGAAGTGCGGATTTTTTTCCTGAAAGCCGGCGGGCAAAGTTTGCAGAGAAATGTAAGATTGTTGCCATCATCCTCACCGACCACCTGGTCATAAAACTGTTTTAAGTGATCATACTGCTGCTTTGTCGCCTCCACGGTCGCCTCCATGCTGCTGTGGCTTCCACGCTGCTGTAGGCTACGACACTGGTAGCTGGTGTTGCCAGATTGGGTGTTTTTCCCGCTACATATTAAGGCCTGTTTACGGTGTGATTTAGCCGGGGTTTCGCCTGGAGGGCTCTATAGAAATCTGGCAACCTATTGAACGGAGTTGAACTGAGAGAGCGTGCCGTTCACAGACACCAGAATGAACGAGTTCACAATAACGTTCATCAGGCAGTAATGCCGTACGTTCAGTTCACGTTCGTCCAAAATATGAACGAGTTCATGAACTTACTTTAAATGGACGAGTTCAGGCACAACACTGGCCGGTACGGTGGACATGCGGCTAGAGCACAGAGACATTTTGCAGTAGTTGAAAAATCTGAAATATGACAATTTGTTTTGCAATAACCAATCAGGGAAAGGATGTGGTTGTGATGACGATTTGGGGGAGCGACTGGGCAAGTTGACCAAGGTGTCTTAGCAAATTAGACGAGAGAGGAGCAGAATGTCAAGCGGCCGCTACATGCTTTCTGTGAATGTACTTTTTGATCAGTTTAAAGGGTGTTTAGATAATTTGAGCTGCTTTGTTTGTGTTGACTTCATACTTTTCCTGTTATTATCCTTATATCACTAAAGATAGATGATAAACATTCAGCACCTACCAAGCACATAGGTTGCTGTCCACGCCCCCTTTCCACAGAAACCTTGTAAAAACCGCATGAGAAGCAGTAGTGGGTACCATGGTGACAGACTGACCCCAACTCCAGCAATTCCTAGGCCAAGCATTGAGCCAATGACACATGGCTTTCTGCCAAACCTTCGGGGGGAAAAAAGGACATTTACTGACAACGTACGTATCCTTATAAGATAAAATGTAAAAACAAGGTTGGTATTATCATGAAGCATAACAAACCTGTCAGCAATATAGCTAGTCACAAAAGCTCCAATAAAAAATCCAAAAGCTAGGAACACCTGATTTAAGTCAGCAAGCCAGGCTTTTTCACAGACCAGTGAAAACTAGGAGAAGGAAGCAAATCACAATTATTATTAACATCTATGATTGTGTTTGCATTTAGGATATCATACTACATTGGTTTGCAAAAGATTTCCCTCAAAGTTTTAAATAATCTGTTTTTTATTATATAGACCAAAAACAGGGATTATTTGTGAAATGGAAGATAAATCATGCTTTTCAAAGTTTTAACAAAGAAATACCTAAAATGAAGTCACTACCTTTAGAACAAACTTTGCTTCAATTGCGACTGTAAAGGATGACTTTGGTTCATTGGGTAGATTAGTTGTGTTGAGGGAGAGCTTTGTTTAGGGACCTGGTCAAGACACTCAATAATTCGTCTATTGCATATTGATGCATGAATGTGTGCATGTTTGTTAATCTGGCTTGTTTATAAAGTCAAATTCATTCCATTTGCCAGCTTTTCCCCCATAGTCACGGTTAATTTGACAACCTCTAAATACAGCTCAGATTTCCTTCCAAATCTGACCTTTATTTAGCTCAATTAAGGCCAAAAACTGAAGCTGTGTTCTACTTTGACATGTGTATTTTTGTCAAAATCTTTTCAATATCTACAGTATATCCAAACCTCAAACCAGGCCTTTTTAGAGTTTGTCATTTTCCTTTAGAATTTGTGTCATTTCTTTTATTCTTGTTTTTTTTTTAATAAAAGAAAAATGAAAATTGCTCAGTGTTCTCTCTCACACCATTTATAACCCCTGGGTTTATCCCTCTGTTATCAGGTCCACCTGTGTTTCTCCAAGTCTTTTATCAGCCTTTTCTTTAGATTTGGCTTTTTATTCTACTAAACCAGCAGCAAACCGTTCCTTTCATACCTGGACCCTCTCTGCTGAGCTGAAATCAAGAACTCAACCCTCCGACAGTGATATGAGAAACAAGCACTCATGAACAGTTGCCAGTTCTAACTCATACGTTTTTAGCCACAACTAGAGCAATGGTGATAACTTTAAATATATTAAAGGAATAGTACACCCAAAACATGATTAGCCTTCATTTTCTACTCACCCCCATGCTGAACAACACTCTGGAGTACTTTTTTGATATCTCAAATGCATCTGGAGATCTGGGAGGCTTCTTGCTGTCTGCTGACATTCAAATAATGGAGGTCTATGGCGCCCGAGACAGAAAGGTCCATAAAAGTCCACAAAAAACGTGTCAATATTCCTCCATACTGCTCGTCCAATGTATTCCAAGTGTCCTGAGTGGGTAGCGTCCAGAATTTACTCGAAACGAAGTCATTTAGAATGTTTTTAGAGCATAAACAGTAGTGTATAGGATTTCCTAAAAGCGCGTTCACGAGTCTACGGAAACCGCGGCAGACCAAACCAGATGAAAGTGCGCATTCAGCGTCTGCTCTGCCGATAATGCAAGCGTAGAAGAAGAAATGTGCTGTTTACCTGTGCAAAGAAAGAAACAATGAAAGAAAAATGTCTGAGGACTTCAGTGTTGAGGAAGAGAATGAGTTCTTTGCCGAGCTGAATGCGCACTTTCATCTGGTTTGGTCTGCCGCGGTATCAGTAGACTCGTGAACGCGCTTTTAGGAAATCCTATACACTACTGTTTATGCTCTAAAAACATTCTAAATGACTTCGTTTCGAGTAAATTCTGGATGCTACCCACTCAGGACACTTGGAATACATTGGACGAGCAGTATGGAGGAATATTGACACGTTTTTTGTGGACTTTTATGGACCTTTCTGCCTCGGGCGCCATAGACCTCCATTATTTGAATGTCAGCAGACAGCAAGAAGCCTCCCAGATCTCCAGATGCATTTGAGATATCAAAAAAGTACTCCGGAGTGTTGTTCAGCATGGGGGTGAGCAGAAAATGAAGGCTAATCATGTTTTGGGTGTACTATTCCTTTAAAGGTAAAGTTTAGCTTAGGTAATCTGTAGAAAACTGACAGTACAATACAATCCCGTATCACCACAGAGCAGGCCACGTGAAAAGTTGCAAACTAAAGATTCAACAAAAAACTATGGCTGTGTCTGAATGTCCGCCATAACCACTATATAGTTCACTATTTAGTGATCACAACATTTTAGATGAGTGTCTGAACATTTAGTGGAGAAAAAAGTAGTGGACTCGAAATTTCCCCAGTAAAGTAGTGATCATCCATGGTCACTGGACAAGCAGATATATCCTATCAATGGATTCAGTGTATTCTCATTATGAGTTCGTATGAAATCGTACGAAAAGTTATGCACCGTAATTTCGTACGTTTTGGACGTTTTTTTCGTCGTATGCGCATGCGCATCTTACGCACCATTCAAGAACATAGAATTTTAAAAACAATTAGCCCTAACCCTAAACCTAAGATATAAAACAGCAAGCAACGTAGTTAGAGACATGAAGAAGTGATTATTGCACTGTTTTTCCAAATTTTACGTCCGTCTGCGGATCTGCTTTTTTTGTCTGTCTGCCTGCGCATGAGCACTGATCTGTTTTTTTTTGAGGAAAAACGTCCAAAACGTACGAAATAGTGAGCATAACTTTTCGTACGATTTCATACGAACTGATAATGAGAATATGTTGTTGGATTTGCAGTCACAGCGGCTAGCTGTCGCAACCTGACAGCGGTGACATACAACAAAGATGGCGCAGGCACCGTGCAGGGAGGCAGAGTGATGTGACTGATTGGGACCGAAAAGTAGTGATCATCTGTCCAAACGGTGAGTTACCTGAGTTCACTATAAAGTCCACTATATAGTCCCCACTCTTCACAGTGAGTGAGGGATCCAGGGGCGGACATTCGGACACAGCCTATGACAATTGTTGGCCTAATGCATCTCAATAATCCAGGTAAATAAATGAATGTTCGATTAAGTCATCTGGTCGGGTTCAGAAGACTTACTCAACCATTTTTTAGTTATGACAATCCAAATGTGTCACTGTGACCCTTAGCTTATAGCAATATCCTGCCTTTTTATTTTTAGTCCATCTATTATTAAACTAAGCCAAGAGTCTTAAGCTTTGTTTATGCTTGACACATCTTTCAGGTCTGTAGTGCTGCACGGCCAAATTACATTGTTTTACATCATCCATGCCCCTCTGGGTGGACCAATTTTTTCATATCAAGCATCTAATAAAAATGTGTAACATTTACATGCAGAAAACATTGCAGACCAGCAAAGAGCTTCTACTCCATTTTGCAGATATAAACATACTTAAACATGTCATGAATTAGCCCATAAATATCACCGCTATCAACAGATTGCAAACAACTCTGGGAAACAAATTACTGTCACTCTTGGATTACATCAGAAGGCGTTAAAAGGATTTAATCCAATGTTTTTTTATTTTTTACAGGAAGTGGTGTATGCTTGCCGTCTGTTTAGCACGATGTTTGGTACAGCAGAGAAAAGCCGAATGGAATATAGATGCTACAAGGTTTTTTCCACCCAATTCACTGCATTTCAGCTCTGTGTGAAACAGAAGCATCAAGCAACAACCAAGCTTTAAATATTTTCCTGTTCAACTTCGGTCCAAACATTTCTTCCATCTTCCATTTTATAGCTCTGCAGGTTCTATCAGAACCTGCAGAGCTATAAAATGAGTTTAACTTTTCCTTTAAAATGCATTTTACTCAAAAAAAGTAATAGGATATGCATGTTTGTTTTAACATAATGAAAATAATCAAATCAAGTTTGTATCCTTGAGATGGGAATTTTGGTATCCTGAATGTTCTTTCACCAACAGTTGCTCCATCAGGTCTGTCTCCAAAGAATCTGAAGCAGGTAAGGAAAACATCCTTTGGCAGCAGATAGAAATTTGCAGTCAGGACAAATCTCCAATCAAAATATGACCCAATATTATAGCAGTTAAGAATTTTCAGAAGGGGAATCAGAATATTCTCAAGTAAACAAAATTTGCCCGGGGTTAGCAGACCAAAGTAGCTGATTTGTTTATCTTTTTTTTCCCCAGATAGGAAATCACTGTCAGATGAAAAATTTCAGACTGAATTTTCCAATTTAAGCTCATTTAATTTTGTTTTAACAGAAATTAGCTTTCCTCTGAGCTTTTCTTTGTCTAACTTTGAGATTTCCTTTTAAAAAAATGTTTTATTAATCATTATTTACTGCCAATTAGTTTGTTATTGAGAAATCGAACATACAGAAGAATCTGATCACTGAGAGCTGCAATAAACCGTAATTTCCATGATCCTGCATTCATCCTTCTTGAACTTGGGTTTTCCATAGCAACTCATGACAGGCTTTCTAATTGCCAGGCAACTTTTCTTTGTAGCCGCTTCATATTTACTCTACAGTCAAACGATGGTTAAATATTGCCATCGAGAATTTGAATGCATATGGTTCTATGAACCCTGACAACTTCTCCTTGACTCAGCTGTATGTTTTTGGGTCTTCATTTCACTTTTTATTCACTAGTTTACTTTTAAATCTTCTTTAGCCTTTACAAAACACTTGGATTTATATTGATAAATCCCACAAAAGTTGACTCTACTATCCTTATGACTTCTGGAGGCTCATGCAATGGATTTTACCAAAGTAAAGGGAATAAATAGTAACAGAGGTTTGTGTTAAAATGCTGAAGGAAGATACATACATATGCAAAGCAATGCAGTTTAGTGAAAGAGAAAAGATATGCTTGCTGACTGAAAGGCAAAGATTAGGATTAACTATTAAAGAAACATCTCCATCTATGTATAATAAATGCTGAAGACAATACTTTAGGCTTTCCCGGGAAGATCTAATGGCAACTATGTTTAATTTATTTTTAGCTGAAGGTCAGCTTGGTTATGGGTTTCTAAGTATGAAGAACCTTTAAAAACCTACACCAACAATGAATGTTCTTAAGACATAAGCTTTAGTCATTCCTACTGCTACGTAAAGGTCTCCAAGTTTAGGTTTGTAAACCATTTTGTTAACTGATGGAGTTGAAATGTACCAACCTCAGAGACAGTAGTTTTGTAACTCTTATCAAATATCCATCTCCCGTCACACGGCATCGTCTGGGATCCATTTAAAGACAGCTCCCACTCAAAATCATCACATTTGTTGAGGAAGCTGCTCAAGTTCACAGCAAATCTTTGGCAGCGGCAGAAGGATCCAGTCTTTTCACAGTGGGGGACGGTAACTTCTCGCACCTTAACCTCTGTCCAGCCACACTCCTCCAGAAGCTGCTCAGATCCAGGAGTCCAACACCAGTGATCAGGAGTGTGCCCCAGGAAGACAACTCCAACAAACACAAAAGCAAAAAGTATGACTGGGAATGAACAAAGTATGACTATCTTCTTCTGGAAAGGTCCAAAGTCTCCTATGAGCTCCATGAGTCGGTCCACATTTGCCATTCTTGCTGGTTATCCTGTGTAGTATGAACAGGGTCTGTTAGATCTGCTGCACTTTGATAACGTCAGACTACAAACAGACTAAAGAGGAAAAACAGAACCTTACTCCTGTTACACTGTATGGAGATTAAAACTGAAGAAAAACTAAATATTTCACTCTATGGAAAGGAATAACCAAATATAAAGTTTATAGCTACAACTCTCAACAACCTAAACCATCTGGTTAAAGGTGTTGAATTCTTACCCTGTAATGTCCAAAACAAAAGGACTGCACAATATAAAGTAATATCCAATACATAAGAATATTATTAAAAAGCTATTTTATTTGAGTAGCTGCATATTTAGGTAAAATGTTTCATAGAAATCATCTTCCAAAGATTGATTTTTCTCTAAATTAGGATTTACTGCTTAAAACTAATCAAAACACAATATTGAGAAATGAAAATTACGCCAGAAATGTTTGAAACATAAATGTGTGTTTAACAAAAAATATGAGGAACCAGTATGAGACGTGTTTAAGCATATTTCTCTTCCTTTTTTTTTTAACTCATCATGGATCTTAATGTTTGCATTACAAAACATATTTTGAGAATATGAAGGCAGCAGAAAAAAAGTTAAAAGTAAAAGAATGTAAGCAGGTAGAGAGGCAGAAAAGTGCCTCAGCAGGCAGACAGGCATTGCTTTCAATAATTGAAAATTCATAACTCATGTCTTGTGACTCACTGACACAAAATAAATGTCATTATTTCAGATTTGAAAGATGAGACACACGTTTTCTGTCTAATTATAATGCATTTTCAATTTTAAAGATTCTTAATCAACATAACATTTTTTTTGGTTTTCTTTTCAAAAGCTTCAAAAAAGAAAAAGAAATCATTATACTAGACTGGACAAATTGTCAGGATTCCTGTCTGTGTGTTT
>NW_015150797.1:445392-447618 GCF_000732505.1 Cyprinodon variegatus
CCCCCCCCCCCGGTCTCTCTGAATTGGTTTCTCTGCATGTGGGTCTGAGCTCTTGATAAAACCATGATATAAATGATGCAGATTTCAATTTTCATCAAAGTTTAATGTGTTTTCTGTAGAGTTTTTTTCATCTATAGACGTTATCTATTTTCATTTTCAGTCCTAAAGGGAGCAATTTAGTTTTTTCTCCATCCCGAAACCAGCCACAATATTTTGGAGGTGCAAGTCAGCAGAGATCTTCTGCCAAAGGTGGAGCAGCTAATCTCAGTTTTCTTAAATTACATCACATCCGTGGCTGAGCGAATAGCAAGAAACAGACGCAGTAACCCCTTTGTAACATCAGGCAGGCACAAACAGACATATTTCTACACAAAAGCATGTTTTTTAATAAGTTTGTAGTTAATGTACATGTAGACAGTACTATAAAACATCTACATATGCATTAAAAAAAACTGGTTTAGGGCTGAACAGTTATTTACCTCTCAAAGAGACATTTAAAAAATGACATAGAGCAACTAGCTATTAGCATCATGCTGTATTATCAGCTGTTTTCAAATTTTTCAAATGTAAAAGTTAATAATAATGTTCTAATGCTGCAACAGTCTCCAAAACGCTGTGACAAGAAGACTCCAAACATGGCACCCAGCGGCCTTTCTCTGATCTACAGGGCTTTTAGATGTATCTCTCTTTCCCCCATGCTCTGCTTCTTTGCTCAAGGGTCTAGAGTAGTTTTAGTGCGGTGATAGTGCAAACAGGAGTCAGCTGCATTTGCATGACTTCATTCCAACAGATTGAAAAGTCAGCAGTCAGCTGTGTTGTGCATGACATAACTCTGACCTAGAGTGATAGGCATCTCTTCCGCTCATTATCTGAACTAAGGCTGTATGACCTGCATAGATTAGGTTAAACCAGCTGAGATTAAAGGAGGAATATCCTGATGTTTAACCAATGGATTCCATCTCTCACCTTTTATGACCAGTTATTGTCATATTGGTTCATGCCATCCATTGTATAAGATGCATGCTGTGTGGCCAACTGAACCCTGAAAGTTAATTAAAGTATCACCAAATCTACTAGTTTTGTGATCTGAGTTTTTTTTTTTAAATTCAGCAATGTTGGTGAACACATTGTGATGAGAAATAAGAATGAAATAAGACTTGTTTTATTAAAGATCTTATTATGACGGTTTTCTATCCTTTTTCCAATAAAAACCTACTGACCTACAGTGAACTTATAAATGAGGTGAGCATAACCTTATCATTATATCAGTCTGTATTTTTCATTCACCTGTTTTGACTGTAAAAGACTAAAAAGTTCAACTTAAACATGATGGCATTTTTTTAGAGTACACATTTATGCATAGCAAGTACAAATACACTTAGTTTACAAACTTTTAGCATGAAAACATGCAATAAATATCTAATGCTGGGTAAAAAAAAAAAAAGAAAGCTTATGATCCCAGAAAAGCAAACACTGCGTGGTTTGTTTACTTTCAAAAGGTAATGCCTCAACATGGGCCTTTTGGAAAAAAAAAAATGCAAAAAGTTTCCTTGTTAAAACTTAAATAAAAAATATGTTGTTTTAAAATACTCTTGATATATATATATATATATCAAGAGTATTTTAAAACAACATATTTTTTATTTAAGTTTTAACAAGGAAACTTTTTGCATTTTTTTTTTTCCAAAAGGCCCATGTTGAGGCATTACCTTTTGAAAGTAAACAAACCACGCAGTGTTTGCTTTTCTGGGATCATAAGCTTTCTTTTTTTTTTTTTACCCAGTGTGAAATTCTACATTTCCAACACTATGAAGCAGTCATATATTATCAAAATGGCTGAAACTAAATTTTGGAATATCCACCTCTGACCATTTGCTACATGACTGCTGAAATGGCTGAAAAAGGCTCCCATGCACCTTAAAAAAAGACTGGCACAACTCTATACAAGACTGAATGCTACCACAAGGGAGAAAATGAAAATGTGGCCTCCTATACAGAAATACAACAGCCAACAGACAAAGGGCCACAAAATCACATTGGAAATAGCTATAATACCTTAGTCTTCCTCTGCACAGCTGGTGGAACTGTAACACAAAGGCATTCCAGCTGAGTAAGAGAAAAAAGTTACATTTACAGCGACTCAGATTATGTATTCTGAGCTGCTATGGTAGATGTGCCTCAATGGGTGTGAAGCTATTTCCTCAATAAAGCCCCCATACCATGAAA
>NW_015150797.1:448676-452444 GCF_000732505.1 Cyprinodon variegatus
TAGAGAGAAAACTTTAAATCAATTTGACTGGATGATCTGGTTGAACAATAATGAGCCTTGAGATGACTTGTGTTGTGAACTGGCGCTATAGAAATAAACTGAATTGAATTGATGTTTTGACAGAATTGCCAGCTACTAAAGTAAAAGTTAAATCGATAGCGAGCTATGGGGGTTCCAGGGTTATTTCCTCTGATAATGGCACCCATTTTATCAACAACTGCAAAGAGAAGTGGAAGTTGTTAAAATGATTAAGCATAGATTAGGTTTTAGTTGACCAGTGACCAAAGGTTTAGCTGAAAGAACAAAGCAGACATGAAAAGACAAACTGCAAACATTTGCCACAGTAACAAAAACCCCTATCAAGGATGTCCTTCCTCTGGCCCTGACAGCTAGAATGAGTTCTCCTAATTGTAAAAACAGTTGCTTACCTCATGACCAAAACTCATGAACACAGCCCAAACGTATCTAAAAGCATGGAAGCAGGCGTGTGAGTCCTTAAAGCAATGCAGGGAGGATGTGACAAGCCAACAACAAAAATAATCTAAAGAACAAAGAGGATGGGAATATGCTAACTATAGGAATTATAAGGTTTCCACTCATAGTGTTACTGAAAACCAGCTGAAAAACATTAAATTAGCAAACTAAAAATGTAATATCAACTCCACTGTGGACTGATTTTCAATTATGTGCAATTTTAAAATGCATAAGAGTGATGCTACTGGAAAAAATAAAAAGTTAAACCGATTTTTTATTTCATTTGAGTTTAATATGGGGGGGGGGGGAAATCAAAATTCTGACTTTACTCTCAGAATTCTGACTTTTTTCTCAGAATTCTGACTTTACAATCACTGCAACAAACAAAATCCAGTTTTCATGTCCCTTCTGCTTTTTACCCCGTTTTTAATTTCCTTTAACTTCCTCGTCCTCCGAATGGTTGACAATTTGCTCAGCACAATGCAGATGGGAAGTTGAAAATGCAGTTAAAGGGTTAAGCACAAATATATATGCACATAATATACAATCTTTTTAATCGGTCTGCCTAATGTTACACTTCTTTAAATCTAAGTACTGTATGCCTTTTGTGAATCTGCATGCTTGGACTTGTCAATCACTGCTGCATATGCACCTGAATCTCCGCTCTGATGAACAATAAAGGTTATTTATATTTCTAAAGTTTTTCCTTTACAAAAGGTTATTCTTAATCTGACAAACCAACAGTATCTTAACTTTTTTCTATTTAATAGTATGGCACTAAATCACAAAATATAATAACAAAAAAACGATTGTTTATCTGCTTATCTTACTTTACTGAACAACACTTATGGGCAACAATATCAAACATCTCTCAAATGCAAACACATCAATGGACAGTTTCTATAGATATTTAAATTCACGGTTAATTAAAAACTCTTAAAAACATTGTTTGTCTACGGCACTCAAATTGGTTTCATATTATAATAGTTTTACTCCTTTTAGAGCCACATTCAAATTAAATTAAATATACAGATGACGACCATTTTTACTTATTTCATACTAGTGAATCCACCTTGCTGGTGCAGGACACAATTACCCTTATATGCAATAAAAAACATACATCATCTTCAATCTGATAATGATATAACACCAGCCAGAGCTGAAGGAAAGAGCTAGACATCATGAATAAATTAAATAACAGAAAAGTTCAGACACAAGTTATCAGATTGAAAACAGAAGGTGTTTTTATACACTTAAATGTAATCTGTCCAACATTCCCACGCTACTAACCTTTAAGTTTGCAGAAAAATGAAAAGAAGGCACCTGAGATGTGGTCTACCGGCAGGCAAGCTTGGGTCTGAGCATCAAACTGATTACCACACCCTGCACTCACCTTGGGAACAGTTCCCTCTGCTGGTTAACTACAAACCAACTCAAATAGGTGCATTATTTATGCAGACAGGACCTTCTTTATTAAAGCATTATCAAATTACATTGTTATGTGATTATAAATTCCCATAAAAGGAAAATGAACACTGACTTGACATTTTTAAGCTCAAATACCCAAAGTTAACAAAACTAAAATATGTGTTGCTGATTTCTTCCATCATCATAGACACTATGGCAGGAAAATGAGATCTTTCACTTTCTATTATGGATAAAATTACTTAATCAAGGTTTTTTAATGCATCTTTTTCAAAACTTTGACAAAGTCAGTGTTGCTCCGGGTTACAAAGTTAGTACAATGATTTCATAAAAGGACAGATTGAAAATATTTATGATGCAAAACAAACAAAATAGCGTGTCGACATATTCCTGAAAAAAAATAAATTAACTGGACTTGTTCTTTTGTCGAAGCAACTCTGGTAGTGGGAAAGACAAACTGTTAGGTTTCTGTTTCTGTTATGTTTTTCTTTTGCTCCTTGATTTCTAGTGTTTAGTTTTCTTTTTACCATGTTTCTTTATCCTAGTTATTTGATTATTATTTTGTTGATGTTTTCTTATTAGTTCCTGACTTCCAGCTTTTCATTTGTTGTCCTCTGCTGCCCTCTTGTGTCCTCTTTCTCTTGCTCTGTTTTCTGTTCTGCCCTCACCTGTGTTCAATTCCCTCATTAGCCCTCTTCCTGTCTCTGTCCCCTTTAAAAGCCCTTCCTCTTCAGTTCCTGTTTGCTGGATCGTCGTCAAACGTCTAACATCTGCCTGTCTTCCTCGTCTCTCCCTGGCTCCTAGAGTTTTGGTTTACCCCTGATGTCTCCTTGGTTCTGGTTCGTTTTTGTTATTTTGTGATTTTTTGATTTTTTTGTTTTTTTGATGCCTACCTCAGTTCCTCTGAACCTGTAATTCCTGTTGGATTTTTGATGTCTGCCTCAGCTCCTGTTAACTTTATTAAACCCTCTTAAATTCACCTCAGCCAACTGGTTTCTGCATTTGGGTCCTCAACCAACACCACCACATCCTGACACAAACCTAGTCTTCCCGTGTCTTAAGGTTATCACAGGCTGAAACACTGTCTATTATAGGTTAAAATAACACAGCTTTACATTACTCAAATAATAACACGTGGGTGCAAAATTTAGCGGAAATGTCAGGATAGCTAATTCAGGGGGTTCAAAGATAACCATCGTACACAAACATCGATAAAGAAACATTTATCTTTTAAAAAAAATAACAAGACATTACAAAAGGAAAATATCTCTAAGAAAAGATCTATAAATAACCATATTTACTAAATACGTTAACTACCACTTGTGGATATTTCTACCTTACAGTTGGGGTGAGGTAAACAAAATCCATTTTAGAATGTTTCAAACATTTTAACATTAACGAGAATTAGCTCGTAATTTACATTTTTTTTTTTTTTACTGAATCATTTAGTTCATGCAACTGCATTTTTCTTTTAACCATTTCAATCAATAAGCATGGCTTTGGCTACACCTGGTGTGCATTTATAGAGCTATAACAGCAATTTCTGCTCTTTTAATTAAAATACAAAATAAGCTTTGTTTTAGTATACTTTTTTAAAACCTCTCAGTTTCAATGGCATTTTATTTTAAACATTTTTTACTTGTTCTGTTTTAAGAGCATTGTGAGTTAATTCACCATGACATGGGCTCCACAACTATGGAGAGCCATTTCAGCCAAAATTAAATAAATAAATAAATAAATCGGTAAAATAAATAAAAAATGAGTGAAATAAATAAAAAAATGTGTTAAATAAATAATTTAGCTTAAATAAATAAAGGGATAAATGAAAAATGGACAAATGAAAAATAGATAAATGAAAAATAGATAAAT
>NW_015150797.1:453593-458190 GCF_000732505.1 Cyprinodon variegatus
AGCAGCAGCAGCAGGGGTGGAAGTAATAAGGAATGATCCGGTACTCTGATAAACTCTGCTCTTCCAGCTGTGCTTGTGCAGAAATGCGTCTTTGCGTGCTCTTCTCTCAGAGTCTGCGCTTCACGCTCCACGCTGATGGTTCGCTCTCAGCAGTATGGTTCTTCCTGCCCTCACTTTGCCGCTGAGCCGCGGGAACCAAAGGCAAGGCAAGGCAAGGCAAATTTATTCCTATAGCACAATTCAGTACAAAGACAATGCAAAGTGCTTTACATGATTAAAATATAGGAAAATAAAACAGAGTAGGAAAAAAATAAAATAAAATAAAAAATGCAGAAACAAAAAAGAACATTAAAAACAGTTTGACTTTAAAAAAAAAACAATAAAAAAGTTAAACTAATAATGTTTCAGAGACAATTATTTGAAATAAAGACAAAATAGCCAAAGTAGTTGCTTTTTTTGGAGTAATGGAGATTGATTGATCTGTGTGTAATCCATAATTGATGGTAGATCAGAAAGTATTTGCTTTTAGATGGAAACCTCGTATGTGTAAAACCATTCCTTTATTGTAAATTTTGTTAGCTTGTCTGTCTGCTATATTAAACAATATGATGCGTTGCACTAGATCTACTATTTTTGCAACTTTAGTGAAACACTTTTGTATAAAGTAGGGCAAAAATTCATAAAAAAGTTTCTTTGAATTCTTTTAATAAAAGTTTTTCACCCAACAGCAATGTTGAACTGCACAGTAGCAGTATGAAACCACTGAATCCTAGTATCCAGACAAGAGCTAAAAGTCTGGTAAATAATCGGTTTATTATTCGAAATTCTTAAGGTTAGCTGTTTTGTGAATTGCTAGATAAAATTGACTAAAACTAGACTAAAACCTTTTTGAGTTTTAGTCGACTAAAACTGGACTAAAACTATCACATATAGTAATGACTAAAATGGGACAAAAACTAATAATAATTTTCATTCTGAAGAAGAACACTAAGACAAAATCTAAGATGGCCGTCAAAAACGACAGCAATTCAACAGCAATTCCACAAAACAGGAAAGAAAACAGATATAGGAAAACAGTGGTTCTCTTTGAGCCTCTCAAAAATCAAAATCAGTGGCAGAAAGTGCAGGAAAGCCTAGCTCATCACTCCCCCCTCTTTATGGAAAAGGAATTCAACAAATTCAACTCCCTCATCCAGTACTTATTTAAATTGTCCCACAGCCTTTATCGCTGAGTTTTCCTTTTCTTTAAACATAGTTCCCATTACATTTTTAATATAAGCGTTTTAAAAGCCTATATGTGTTCTGGTTAAAGATGTTGTGCAGACGTCTGGTCATGAAGTAGGGCTTTGCTTTATAACCAAAGCCCCACAATATGTGGTCTGTCTTTAGTAAACACCCAGCAGAACTCTGCACCCAACATTCACCCTGGGAATAACTTCCTCTGCTGTAAACTACAAGAATTACAAGTGCAACTCAAATTTAAATCTGTGGATCATTTACACAGATGAGGCCTGCTTCATTGACAATTATGTTGAGGATTAGACTACAATATATTCTATATGTGAAGGTGTTGCTGCTCACATTAAAACGTTCTAGGTCCGACTGCACCTTGATCTGAAGGTATGTGAGCTGCTGCAGGCATGAAGCTAATTTCTGATGGACAACTTAAACCAATCTTTTGTACAGTGTTTTTTTTTTTTAACATGATCTATCTCTATTCATGATTCTAGAACAAATTTACCAGGGGGGGGGGGGGCTGTCATGATTGTTTAAGGATCTGACCCAAATGCAGAGAACCATTCAGAGAAACAGGGAAAAAGTTTAACAGGTTTATTAAGGTGAACTACAGGAGTAGGATTCTGGAACTCAGAGAGCTGGTGAACCGGAACTGGAAGTGAGAGGGGAAATTCACAGAGATTAGTTCAGGGTCCGTAGGAAATTTGATTGAGTTCTTGAAAACAGTGAAAGCGGGACTCACATAGGAGGGGGGTTGTTTCTTGTCCTTGAATCCAGTTGGTGTGGGTTTTTCCAAAGAAGGGGGAACTTGTTGGAGGGCAGACAGGATGGTTTGGGTTGGAACCTGAGTAGCAATGGAGCGGACTGCCACTTGGATTTCCGTGGGAACTTGAACGGGACACAAATAATTCTTCCAGGGGGAGAAGGCCAAACATCCAGAATGCAGGAAGACTTCCTGCCAAAAGGCAAAGACAAAAAACAACAAGGTTAGTCTCAGAGAAACAAAACTCAGATTAGACTCAGCTAAACTCAGCTTAGCTAGAGTACCCAAAACTGGCAAACACTCTGGCGCCGAGGTAGTGGCAGTCAACTGCTCAAATACTCCTCAGTGATGAACCAACAAGCCGCAGGTGTGCAGGAGGACCAACGAGGACAGGGCACCACCTGGTGGTGGGTGGAGGGAGAGAAAAACACAAAAAACAACCCACACAAACTGGATTCCTAACAGGGCCAGGGTGGTGCCAATAGTTTTTCATGGGGTCAAAAAAATATAAAGAAGCATGAAACAACAATACAAGGCAAGGGATCATCATCTGAGATATTAAGTAAGACAACGAACAAAAGAGCCACTTGCAATTTATGGTGAGCCCAGATGAATCAGATAAAATCGATTTATCAGTCCTGATTTTCTTGATATGTTGATAGTAAGATGATAAACCTTACATTTATATCTGGGTGCACTTTCCGCACAGTTAAAAGAAGTAATTGTTTCACAGGTATTTTTTTTTTAATTCCATATAAGAATTAAAGAGGCATTACAGAGTTTGCAAATGATGCTGCCACCTGTAGCCAAAACACAGAACTGCAGCACTCTTCCACTTGTTCTCGTAGCTCGCTAGTATTTATACGTAAAAGTGTTGAATTCAAGATGTATTTTGTGAATGCTAAGAATCGAGCGACATCCAGCTCAACTCAGAAACCCAATGAAAGCTCCAGGTAAGGTGAAAAAAGTGAGATAAATAACCTTGTTTACATGGACGTGCTTCACATCACATCCGCTGATGTAGGAGTTTGCCCTGAAATCGAAGGGTTGACGGTTCAAGTCCCGACTCTGACTTTCAGTGTCGTTGAGTCCTTGGGCAAGACACTTCACCTGCATTGTCTACTGATGGTGGTCAGAGGGTGGCGCCAGTGTATGACAGCCCTGCTTCTGTCAGTGAGCCCCAGGGCAGCTGTGGCTACAATGTAGCTCACCACCATCAGTGTGTGAATGGGTGAATGAATGTAGTGTAACGCGCTTTGGTCAAGTCTCCTGACTTGAATAAAGGCGCTATATAAGTACATGCCATTTACCATAACTTTGTGCGGCTGCTCATCAGCTGGAGCGGATAAACTTGATCCTCTGTAGGAACAGAAACTCAGGTCAGTGACTAAGAATAAAGGGCCAATTACTACTAAAGCAATAGTCACTGACCTGGTTCTGAGTTCAGTCCAATTCCCTGAGGAAGGAGATGAATCTGAGAGGGAGATTGTCCTCTGCATGCGATGGGCGCTGTTGCCCCAAGCTCTTGGTGATGAGTGAAGCTGATGTCAGCCTACGCCAAGGGAATATCCAAACCCGAAGTCATAGCAGAAACAAGTTCACGGACCAGAAGATCAGAGAGCACATAAGGCACAGAAGGGGAATCCAAGCTGAGGTCAGAAATACAATCCAGGTTTTGTAAGCCAGTAGAATCCAAGAATCAGTTCAGAATAGAGCAAAAAAAATTAAACAGACAGGGGCAAAGCAAAACTCGGGATCCACAGGGCAGAAACAGGTCAGAATCAGATAAATCAGAACAAAGATCAGAACGCTAGAATTACTCACACCGAACAGTTTGAATAATCCGGCACTGTTAGCTGGAAAACATGCAGCATCTATAGGAGCTGGAAACAGGTGGATCAGATAAGCAGTAATGAGAAACCAGGCAGAGTTAAACAGGTGAGTGGAATCAAGCCAGCCACCTGTGACAGGTCATGACAATTTGAAAGATATTTTTCAGTAAAAATCTACCTAATGTGTCCCAACATACAAGGTGTGTTATGATCCTGTTAAAACTATCCTAAAAAAATATTGGTATTAATCAAAATCGATATCGGTATGTTTTTAAAGATCTGTTATTGGTTATAAAATGGCTATCAGTGTAACTCTGAAAGTGTGATTGTGGACAACAAGTTTATTTTTGAGTCATTGTTGAAATAAGACTAGATATGTACAAAAAAACAACTAAAATAGATCTAAGGAACTCATCAATTATGTTTTCTGTGCCAAAGCATATAATTATAATACATGTATTAAACAATATGTCTTCAGTACAGGGGCCCCTTGTGACCACCAACGTCTATCCCAGGTGGACGATGTCTGGACCTTTTAAACTATGCATTCCCTTTATAACTACTTAGAGAGATAACTATACACCCAAACTGAAAGGCAGAGGAAGGACAGCATTAATGTCTCCATGGTAACTCTGGAGACCTACAGCTCAGGTGGGAGGTCTATTGATGGCACAGTTTAAAGGAATAGTACACCCAAAACATGATTAGCCTTCATTTTCTACTCACCCCCATGCTGAACAACACTCTGGAGTACTTTTTTGATATC
>NW_015150797.1:459355-464088 GCF_000732505.1 Cyprinodon variegatus
TTAAGATATCTTTAGTAACTTATTTTGCTATTTGATACTTGGAATAAACCATCAATTAAGAAAGCCACTGTAGAATTAAAGCTGTAAAAGCTCTTGTTCACAGTTAAATTTAAATCTGCACAATATGGAGCCGGTTAGCCTGCATGGAAAGCCTCTTACACACATCATGCCACAGCGTAAACGCCTCCTCTCCTCTCTAAAGCATAGTGATGGCAGCATTATGGTACAGGCTTATCTTTAGCAGTGACAAGGCAAATGCAGTCCTGTTGGAAAACAGGCTCACAGCAAGGAGCAGAGGTTCACCCTCCAGGATGCTTTTTATTAACTGGGACCTAATAACACAAGATAAAGTGTCTCTTTCTGAAAAGCTGTCAGAGAACTTAGCATTTGTGGGTCTAATAACACAAAAGGGATACATTTCTAGAGAAATTAATGCTTTTTTCACGTTACTGAAACAGTTAAAGTACATTTACATCTTATTTTACAGAAGGCGTCTAGTTTCTGATTTACTGGTTCCTTTCTTGCTCTTTAACATGTAAAAGGCTGAACACAGATGTAAAATGAGAATATAACACCAACTTTGTTTTTTTTAACTCTGCAAAGATGTTCCTGCAGAGTCACTATTCTGCAAAACACAAAGAAGACATGAAATGCTTCTGTTCAAAATCGAAGACGCAAATTTTTCAACGCAGGCACATTTAATCATACCTACGCTCCTACCCAGACTTTGATAAGAGGTGTTTGGTTGAAGGTTTCCATCCAGCATTTTTACACTTAGCTGTAAATCATCATTCAGACGTTGAAGAGAAGCATTTCTCCCCACCTGTGAGACGTTAGCTGCACTCTGTAAAAGCTAATAAAGCTTCAGCTTTCTGACAGGGGCCTGGATGTTACTGAGCCCTTCTTACGATATATTCTAATACTTCACCTCGCACTGCCAAAATTCCTCCACAACGTCCCGCAAAGACGCACAGCTGGAAGCGTCAATAAATAATGGATCGTTTCATTTCACCATGCTGTCTGTATAAATGACCGTGATTAGTTTTATACTTTAGTTTTGCACAAAATTAAGAGTGACTAGAGGAAAAAAAACGTAGTATGCATGGAGTAAAATATGTTAAGTCTATTTTATTCCAGATGCCTTTAATTAAGTTTTCTGATCTCCATGTTGGTTCTAGTTTTAAGTGCTGCTGGTGTAAAATGTAATCTGATCTAATTGCACCAGAGGTTTTATAATACTGGCAATCAAACTCACCTCAAATAGTAATCTAATAATCAGTCACCAATAGAACCATTATCAGACTTTTTCCAGGGCTATTTTTTTAGTCAAGATGAAACACAAGCTTCCAATTGAGCATGTTTCTTATTACCTCATGTTTTTAGGAGACATCTATTGATTTCTTCGAGCAAAATAAACAAAAGCACACTTAGAAGTACATTTTTAACACTGTTATCATCTTTAATTCAGAAAAGGAAATCCATACTTCATTCCCTGGACGTGCCTTTAACATCAACATGGATTGGTCCCTCTGGGTTCAAACTGCCAAGGTTAGATGGTGCTTGACTGGCTTGTTGGGGGATCTTGGGGGGTCTCCCCTGCGAGGTTTCGGGTAGTCTTTCTGCCAGGAGTCAGACCTGGGTCTATCTGCCCTTTGCAGGACATAGCTGCTGTGGATTGATGGCCTTTTTTTTTTTTTACTACCGTTACAGCCACTCAACATAAACACACATATTTCTACAAATATGCCCCCCAAGCATCCCCACATGGATGCTCCGAGTGGCTGAAGGTCATAATAACACGCGTTACTGTACCATAAATGTGATGCTAACTATGATGATGTATTGAATCTGGATTTATAAAAGTTAATGGAGTAGGGATACCTTTTTTTCTTTGTAGAGCAAATCTGCCGCCCCCCACCACCACCACCACACGTAGGCTTCATCTGCTCTTTATGGTATTATTGGTATTATCATTGTAAAATTATCCCTGCTTTCACTGGATTTTCTCGTAAAAATTGCTCTTTACTCACAAAAAAGACATTGACTGTAAAAAAAAAAAAAGGTTCTGAACAATTGAATAAAAATCTTTGCTTATTTTAAAATAAAGGCCATGCATATAAAAACAAGGTTGCACCTGCTTCATTCAAGGTAAATGCTGGTTTGCTCTTTCAAAAACCTATTTGACACCAAGAGGTTCACAAACCAGTACACAGTGGACTGAAATGGGTGCTGACTCTTCATATGACTGACATGCCTCCTGCTTTAGCCAATCAGGCTGAAGCAGGTTAAGTTAGTCCTTGCCTTCCCTCTCATTGGACACAACTGATTGTTACTGATTGTATTTCAGTTGTCAGATGGATACTTCTTTTAGGATATAAATCATATCAGAAAATTCAAATTTATTCAAACTGGCTTCAGGGGAATCATAGAAAGTTCACATGTGGATCAAAGACCTTCACAGCCACAAGGTCTCGATCTGACGACCCTTTATGGATGTGTAGAAATGTTGCCACCACCTTATTGAATTTATGTATTGAATTCTTAAGTGAAAAGAGTGTCCAAAACGTAATAACTAGTAACAGTACACATAGTGGTATTCTGTAGATGTGCATTATTATAAATAGCAAAAGACATTTTTAGGCCCTGATACCAATACCTGGCTGTACAGATTTTTCTTGTGTTTTTTAGTTTTTGCAGCACTAGTGGCTTGGTTTTTCAACAGTAGGCTGACAGGAAAGGGAGTATGAGAGAGAGGGAGAGACATGCGGCTAAGGACCAAAGGTCGGATTCGAACCCGCATCGAGGACTAAGGCATGTACATGGTACTTGGGTTGTGCGCCCTAACCGCTGCGCCAGCTGCACGCACAGGCTGTGCACTATCGGCCGATACCGATACCCTACCCAGACCATATATTTGAAATTGATGTGTGTGTATATATAAAGAACTGCATACTACTTGGATATAAAATATTTGCCATCATGGCTTTGTCAAGCTGCTGCCTACTTTTGTGAAGCAGGAAAAAGACTAAAAGTGAATCCAGTAGAACTTTTTATTGCCTACCTGGAATAGGTGACAATAGTTAAAGAAGCTTTTGGCTCTCAAAATGGTATCGGTGCCCTAACTGGTAATCGCCGATACAGATACACCGTTTTAGTGCTGGATCAGGGCCCCGCCTGATACTGGTATCGGTATCGGTGCAACACTAATTAGAAAGTCTCTCCAAGCTTAGTTTATCCAGATGTTGACGGCCATTTCTGTTCAGGATGTTTTGCAGAAGAACAGATGCCAAATGTTATTGTTTCTTGGTGTTCTATGTAAGGACGGGGGTACATTCTATTCTATTCTATTTTATTTTATTTATTTATTTTCTTATTTTTTTCCTACTTGCTTTGATTCTGTTTTATTTTCCTATATTTCAATCATGTAAAGCAGTTTGCATTGTCTTTGTACTGAATTGTGCTATACAAATACATGTGCCTTGCCTTGCCTTAAAAGGCCTTAAAAGGATTTATGATTTAGAAGAAGCCTTCACCCACAGTATGAGAAACAGACAAACACAAAGCTTTTTTATTTTTTTATTTTTTTTTTTATTTATAGCAATCTCACCAGCGGCAGGTTTTCTGTCTGAATTAATCAACTGACTCCATCTCCCGATCTCTCTGTTCTTGGTTGTGATCCTCATGGACGTCCTGGTGTTTTCTCTCCTCCCCCTGCTGCTCCTCTGGCTCTTGGATGCCCTCCATGGTTCCAAGTGACTGACTACCTGCTGATTCTGTGGATGCTGTGTGTGATATTGTGAAAGAACTAGCAATCTCTTTCAGAAGAGCCTGTTCAGCCTTCAGTTTAGCCAGCGCCTCGGTCAGTGGGCTTGTGAGCTCTGGTGCTCCAGTAGAGGCGGGGTTTTCTGTATTCTGAGCAGGATGATCCTCCTTTGGGTCTCTAGGAGCCTCCTGCACCTCACTGCCCTCCTGCTGAGCTTCCTCAGGTTTGCATAGGTCTGTTTGACCTTCCTGCACCTTTCCAGATAAACTCTTCCTTTGCTCCTGCAAAGCCCTGCACAGACTTTCAAGCTTCTGGTTCTTGACAGTGAGAAGCTCGAACTCTTTTTCTTTAATCGTTCTCTGATGGGAGGAGACAGACAAAACATTCATATTATTATTATAAGACTGCTAAAAATTCAGTTTTGGACGCTTTTAAAACGCATACAGAACGCTGCAAAACTACTCTCACCTTATGAACTTTTTTTCATGCTGTACTTTTAATAACCAAAAACTGTAATGTTTTGTTGTTGGTTTATTATTTTAACAGAAATGTATGTGATAGACCAAGGGTGAAGGTTGTAAGAAGCAACAAGCAGCATTTCATGTCAGAACGACACACAGGTGGTGATCATTTTAAAAACTATTGGAATTTACTGTTTGCTTTGGTTCCAGTGACTATTTCCAATAAAAAGTGATACCAATGTCATTTCTATAGTTTGAATTCACACATCCAGGGACGCTCATGTTGTATTTCGATGCCAGCTAACTAGGGCTGCAACAACAAATCAATAAAAATCGACTTTTAAAAGGGTTGGCAACGAATTTAATCACCGATTAGTTGTGTCGCGCGATTAATGCGTCATCCGCCACCGCCGTCATCCGGGGGAAGAAAAAAAAATATGGCGGAGCGAGTCAGCGCCGCAGTTGCAGTGTTGCCAACTCAGCGACTTTTCAGACCCCTCCAGCGACTA
>NW_015150797.1:465199-472618 GCF_000732505.1 Cyprinodon variegatus
ATAAATTTCTTGTCCGATTCATCGATTTTTAAAATAATCGTTAGTTGCAGCCCTACAGCTAACCCAACACCAGCTGAACATTGAGCAGGTCTTGAATCACTGAGCGGTTTTGCTTGCTATGTATGCAGTCAGTGCATATGTTAACCTGTACCACCTGAAGGTGTTCACCTAAGCATCCTCAAAGCTTGCTTACAGCTCAAGCTTGCTCTGCTTAGATCAACACACAGCAGCGCAAACTCGTTTGTAATCACATCACTGAAGTACTAGTGATTCACTTTTCCTGGATATCGGTCAGATTCCCCTGAAGTTCAGCGAAATTTGATGGAACAGCTTCTGGATTTATGTCTAAAACTGGATCAAAACTCTTTAAACACATGAGTTTGTTTTTGGTCTGGGACTTAGCACACACAACCCATGTATGGAGGCCTTTGTCCTTGATGCAAACGGCCCAGGTTCGAGTCTGGCCTGTGGTCCTTTGCCGCATGTCTCATGCCCTCTTTCCTGTCAGCCTACTGTCCAAAAGAATGAGCAACTAGTGCCATATTCTCCTCCCCTCCAAAAAGAAGTGTGTTTTGGTCTTAACATTTAGGGTGGTCGACCTGCTGCAAGGTCTACGCCACAATTTAAAGTATTTTATAGCCTTATATTGTAAGGCAAGTTTATTCTATAGCAGATTTTAGAGGCAAAGTAATTTAAAGAGCTGTAGGGTTGCAACAAATTAAATCAATAAAAAAAACATTTGCTTCATGTTCGCAATAATGAGCTAATTATTGTTGGTTTATCACATACAATCCAAATAAAACAAACCGAAGCATGTGGTTGGAATTTTAGAAAATGGTGAGAAATGTTCAGGCTACTGTAGCAAAGAACTGTTAGGACTAGAATAAGAGAAGAAAATGGTTGCTTACATCTGCCACCATGTCAATCAGACTCTTGTTGCAGTTGTCAAAGCGAGTCTTCCATGAATGGCACTCTTTCTCCAACTTCCTCATTTTCTTGGCCATCTGAACAGCAAAAAAACAGGTAATGCACAACACTTCCTTCTTTTCTAAAAGGATATTTCTTCTTCTGTTCCCGTTGTCACCAATTTCACAATATAACATTTTTAAAAAGCCATCCTTACTTTGTCCATGTCCTGTTTGAAGCCGCTGTAGACACTGCTGCTCTTTGACACCGTACCTTGGAACTCATCAAACTTTTTGGAGTACATGTCAAGCTGGGTAGAAATAAGGAAGAAAACATGAAGAAAACGTCCCCTAAAGGTAAAATAAAACAAGCCAGAGATGCCTGTTACAGCCTTGTGTCCTACCTGAGTCCTCATGTCCGTTTCTTGCTCCTTCAGGCTGCTTAGCTGCAGCTTATACTCTGCCACTTGTTTGAGCAGCTGTTGGTAACGATATGCTTCATGTAAACAGGTATTGACTAATGCTATCATCCAAATATTGGAGGGTACAACAAATGTGACGTACAAGTTCTTTCTCCAGCTTGTGCTTCCCCTCGGTCTCCTTCAGGATTAGGTTCGCCTGCTCCAGCTTGGTTTCCAGCAGTTTCTCCTTCAGGTCTCTGTGCTTGAAAACCTTTTCCAGGTTCTGTTCGACATTTAAGGGGATTTATGAGTCGCTTTCAGACAGGCAGGAATTTCATTTTTTCGCTCAAAGAGAATTGGCTGAACTACTGTGTCTAACAAAAATAAGACCAGGGAGAAAATTGCAAATAACGTGTGATCACAGGTGCGTGTGGTTTTCATAAGCACCGTGCATCAGATGAACTTAAACTCTAATCTATCTGGTGCAGAGAAAGAGAAAATGTTCAATGCTTCAGTGTATCTGCTCTTTAAATGTGTGTGTCTGTGTGGTTTGCTCCATACCGCCTCTCGCTGGTCGTATTGTGTAATGAGGGACTTGAGTTTTTCTGCCAGAGCGCTGTTCTCCTGACACAGCTTGGTGTTTCTGCTGCTGTGCTCCTCTATCTGGGCTTGAATGTCGGTCAGAGTCCCCTGGAAATGGGTGGTGATCTCTTTCCTCTTTAAGTCGTCTTCTCTGCACCTCTGCAGCGTCTCCTCCTGCAAGTCAGGGATGAGTGTGAGAACCAGACACTGCATGCCCCATCGTTACCTCTGATTGGAAAGTGTCTTGCACAAATGTCTAAAAATGAACTGAGATAATTAATAATCTAATAAACAATTAATTTAAACACTATCTCAGATTTTTCAAACCTAATAATGTAATAAAGTTGTAATATACCGTTTCCCTGGATAATAAAAAAAAATCCCATTAATAGTGTCCTGCAAGTGATAAAGAATGTGGCAATGATTTAAATTATTGTCTAAACTACTGTTTAGTTTTCTCCAAAAAATATTTATTCCTCTTGAACGCTTCCATGTTTTAAACACCTTCACCTTTCACTTTATTTTAATAGTTTTTTTTTTTTTATTAAATTCTTTTTAAGAAAGACAAATCAAAGGTAACTATGAGGTGATGGGAAACTGGTGAACGACTTTCAAGCCTTCTGAAAAAGAACCTGTGCATCTAAGCTGCTAAGCATACCACTACAAAAACATTTAATCTAAGTAACTGAGTCACTCTGACAATGAAACAAGAAAATATACATTTGAAATAATAAGGAAAAACTGCATTGTTATATTTCAAGTCCATAATATCTAATCATCATTTTTAAGTGTAAAAATCCTTATTCCATTGGTAGATCATCTTATTAACCTGCTCAAATTAAGGGTTCACACACTTATTTTAAGAAATTTCTACTTATTTCTAAATAGTTTTTGCAGTGGCATTATTCAGAGTATCAGCTAAGAAGACAATGGAGGAGCTGTAAAGGTTTACAGCTCAGGTGAGAGAATGTGTCGACATGAATACTATGAGCTGTGTACCTGAGAGATCTGAGGTCAAATTCAAAGTGTGGCACAAGGCATGTGGAAGGAACAATACGATAAAACCTAAGCAAACCAGAGTCGACTTAAAGTCCAGACCTAAATCCAATTTAATATAAGCTCTCCATGTTTGAAAATAAATGTAGAAATGTCAGTATTCCTCAAAAGACTTCCAGCTGTAGGTACTGTAAAGAAGGCAGCCACTCTGCATAGTATTAAATGACGGTTAGAAATACACACAATTTAGATTTTTGCTCCTTAAAGGTTTCAGAAAAGACTTGTATTGTTTCATAACATTGAAATATGCCCAACTGGGAAAGCAAGCAATTACCTTGCAAATCTCAAGTTTTGTGATGTTTTCAAATGCAGGAATCCACCAGCCCCTCCAACGAGAAGCTAAGATTTCACACCTTGATAGTTTTAAGTTTTAATGTCTCCACCAATGAAATCACGGAAGTACCTTTAAGGTCTTGTTGTGTCTCTGTAGCTCCCTGCAGAGCGACTCCAGTTTGCTGCGAGCCAGCACTGCCCGACTGTGTTCGCTCTGCAGCTGGTCCTTCTCCTTCATCACTTGAAGCAGCTTCTTTTGCAGAGTCTTCATTTGCTTCTGGTCACTTCGATGCTCCTCCAGCTGCAGAAACACAAAAACACAAACAAACCCACATTAGCCGTGTGTCTTTCTCCATGAAATCAATCTGCGTTACAGAACTTTGATTTTCCTATTACTCACCAGCTCTGCGTGCTTCTTAATGATAGTTTCCAGTTTCTTCTCTGGAGTGTCCAGTTTGTTCAGACTTTGCATTAACAGCATGGCCTCCTTGCCTGAGCATTGAAAACCATCCATCAGTCTCTACAATGTGTAAAGATATGGCTCTATAAAATACCCAAACTATAAAAGTATAAAAGGAAATACTATTAAATGGTGGCTGCACTTACACACCTATCAGTTTCAATACAACTAAGCCCTTTTGCTGACTGAGCTGAATAAGAACCACTGGACCTTCAAAAAATCAATGGAACATGCAGAAAAGAAGAAGAAAAAGACCTAGATTTTTGAGCATTTTCTTCTCCAGTTTCTGGTCCTTGCGGGCATCTGGCTCTTTGGCAGCTGTGACCTCCTCTACGTCCTCTGGCTCAGCTGGAGTCTGGGCAGCTTGGTAAGTGCTAATGATGTCCTCCAGCTGTTGGGCCAGGTCCTCTGTCAGGTCAATGTGGCGATCCTGGGCCGGAGATGCTCCAGGTCCATGGGGGGCAGGACCGCTCTGCTGACAGGCCTCCATAATTCTGAACGAGTCCCTAAACAAGGGAATAAAGCGGCTCTGTAATGTAGGGCAAGAATAAATGCATTATGTTCTAAAGCATGGGGGCTATTATAGGCTGATCGCATTCCTACAGAGCAGTGGAGAGTAAAATGTGTTAAAAGTAGATAAGGCTGGTTGCTGCTAAACAAGCTATCATATACATATTCTATTTCAAATATTCTCTTTTATTATTCTCTATTTTTTAAAATTAATCTGTTTTTAGTACACAATATTTCTTAATGAAGAAATATTAACTTATCGTTTATTTAAAATTTTTGTTCTATGTGATATATTTGGTTTATTGGGGCCAGTAAAGAAATAACAAATGGTCCAATAGTAGAAGAATGCTTCATAGAATCTAGAGCTGCAGCGTTCCCACCTGCACCAAACAAATGGTCGAAGTTTACAATGTTTAGTGCTCAGATATAAATGTCGTCAGAAGCCTCCTTGTGAAGCAGGTTAGCTGAGGCTAGCTTAGTCTAGGACTCAAAGTTTGACCAAAGAAATGGTCGTATTGTTTAAGAGGCTGACTATGAGACTATGAGTTTATACAAACACCAGCTTACTGAATTCTTCTTTTAAACCCCCCATGCCGTCAAGACAAGCATTACAACTGCAATTGGACGTTTTCCATTTCTGATATTGTTGCTCACTGACTCTGCAATTTCTTGGATTTCTGTCTGCTGTGCGGTCGAGTGCTGCAAAAAAAGACCTCAGATGCTACAGAATTGTGCTGTAAGAATTAATCCGGACAAATATTGCTGCTATGGATCAAAGATTGTCATGAATGAAAGTCTAAGACAGATTAGCCTGTTTCTCTCTGGCGTCTTTGAACAAAATATGGATCTCATACAAACCATTAAAACCCTCTCCAGGCAGATGTTGCAGATTTGCAACAGCTAAATGCTACTTAGCTAATTACTCCACATCCATATTTTAAGAGCTTTTGTTACTCAGAAGTACAACAGAAGGACTTAGTTGTGCATTTGCAACAAACAGTTTCTCTCCAGCTACCAGATAGCACTGCTGACTCACTTTCAACATGGCTGAGTCCTTAGTGTCACGGAAACAGATTTTCTAAGCACCAATTTCATGTATCACTACCAATTTCCATTATTTTGAAATCCATCCTACATAAGATGAATCACGAATGTGTATAGAAATGACACATGCCATTTAGTAGATTTTATCTTCTCTGGGTTTTTCATCAGAGGCATCTCAATTTCAATGTTGTGGATTCGCAACGTGTGCCCAAACAGGTACCAATGCTACATGCTTTATCTACTAGTTTGCCTATATTTTGAACAACAGTTTAACAGAACTGGCCTTCTCAAGAGGTTTTGAGATGTCGGTGGAGAAAAAGATTGAGAAAAAGTTGTCTCTAATTTTGTGAGAGAGATTTTTTTTTCAAATTTTGTTTTCCAAATAAAGTTAACGTTCTTATCAGATTCAGTCTTCGGTGTTAATTTACCACTCTGGGCCACTGTTGCAAATCTGCAACATCCCAGAATTCATTGCATGTGAAGGTCTCTCTAACAAAAAAAGTCTGAATTGTATATTACTAACCCATATAATCATTTTCTCCAAATATCAGATTTTTTCCTGCAACTGCAACTTAATTTGAGCCTGAGAGGGTTGAGCTTGTTTTCTAAATGACAGCCTACTTATTGCAGAAATAGCTTTAATATGTGAAGATCCTCTAATCTGACATTTAAAATGCCTCTGGCAAGAACTAAGACATGGGGAAAAAAACACTTTTACATACTAAGTTGTTTCATATTGGAATAGTTCAGAATGATATCAGACTGATAACTAATAACGTTTCTTTCCAAAAATGATCGGGGAAAAAAAATACAAGTTAGTAAGGAAATATTTCATTTTCTTGAGCATTACTTTTAGTTGTTAAATGTGATGTAAGGCTGTTTATAGGATTGATGATCTGTTGGTCTTCTTGCATTTTATTGTTGTTTTTTTTTTTAACGTTTTATTGAAAGATTTTCCTATTTGTGACAATTTGTGTTTTCTGTTCTCACCGATGTTTTAATAAGAAGAATGGACCCCAGGAAGAATAGTCATTACTTTGTTAATAACTAAAGGGAGTCCTTAAATGCAAAAATAAATAATAGTAGTTATAATAAAAAATAACTCTTTTTATTGAATCTTGAGCAAATAACCAGGCAATTAAAAATTCTGATTTTTTAATATTGAAATATAATTTAAAATATTTTGAAGTAGATATAAATGATCATGAACTACTATGCTTTGTTTTTACTTTTACGACTTATTGGCTCCACATTATCCATTACTATTTTTCTGAATGTACCATTTTATTAGATTTCACATTTTTGCCTGTATGTTACTAAACACAATACCAACAATTAAAAGTTTGAGAACTTTAGATATAAAGCCTTTGGTTATGACTGAAATAGTAGAAATCAACATAATTGTTAAAGTAGGATTATTCTTATTCTGGTATTAACTAAAGAAACTAGGGCTGCAAATAACGATTATTTTGGAAATCGATTAATCCGTTGATTATTTTTAAGATTAATCGATTAATAATATAGCCAAAGGTTCCTTAAAGAAGACTTTTTACAAAATGAAACCAGGTGAAACTAAAACTTTTTCATTTGAGGAGTTCTGGATAGAGCATATTGACAGACATTTTTTTTTTAATCTTAAATGCAAAAATTTAAGTTTATAAATTTTTTACAATCTTAGTATAATTACAGCTCTATGAGCTGCTCAGTGGAGCAGTGTGTAGTACTTTTGCCCTGCAGCGAGAGGACACTGGGTTCTCTCTGGGTACTCCAGCTTCCTCCCACAGTCCAAAAGCATGACTGGCTTCTCTAAATCCTCCTTAGGTGTGAGTTTGTGTGTGAATGGTTGTTTGTTCTGGTTGTCTCTGTGTTGTCCTGCGATGGACTGGAAACCTGTCCAGGATGGACCTCGCCTCTCACCTATAGACAGCTGGAGATAGACACCAGCACCCCTTGTGACCCCAGCTGGGATAAAGTGTAAAGGAAAATGGATGGATGCTTCGCCCTGTCAGCTAAATGTTTTAGAGTCTCTATACTCCAGTTAATCAATGATTAAATTAGTTGAATAATCGATTAAACACAATTAATCCGATTAATTGTTTCAGCCCTACTTGAAACTCATTCAGGGATGCACATGTGCAGCTGTTAGCATTGATGCTTCACAGTAAAAGGAGTCCTGGGTTTGAATCCC